>NC_046660.1:92942387-92953575 GCF_010883055.1 Belonocnema kinseyi | reverse complement strand
TCACTCACTCTACTGACACTCTTTTTATTAACTATTTGCCGCCATACTTTCCTGTCCTGGCATACTTCTCTAGCTTCTTTTATGTCCATGCATTTTTTCATGAATCTGTGAAATACAAGCAGTTTATAAATCTATTAAAAATGCACAGTCTGCCCAATTTGAAATCAAATACGGCCAGGCTTTAAATTTAAGTCTTTATCATTTGAATATGAAATTAATTATTCTTTTACAATTCGGAATTTAAAGCCCAAAATGCTATCGAAACAGAGGAAATTGGGTGATTTTTCACAGTCGCAGAAATAAATAATTTTAAATGAATTTAATATAGACAAAGTAATAAATTCAATATTAAATGCTTTAGATCCTTAAGACTTCAAGAAGAAAGATTTTTCATTTTCAATGAAACAGTTGAATTTAAAACAAAATAATATTTTTTTAACCATATGCATTCATAACCAAATAGTTGAGAACTTTCAAGTAAAGTAGATGCATTTTTAATAAAGTAATTGAAGTGTCAGGCAAATAGTTGAATTTTTAACCTTAAAAGTTGAATTTTTAAGCAAATAGCCCAAATTTTGAAAAAAAAAGATTAAATTTCAACCAAACAGTTACATTTTCAAGCCGAAAAAGATAAATTTTTGAAAATACAGTAGATACAAAAAGTTAATTTTTAACAAAGAAAGATTAATTTTCACCCATAAAGATTACTTTTCCACCATAAAAGATGGATTTTCAATTCATAAGGACAATTTTTCTATAAAAAATGTAGATGTTTAACAAAACAGTTGGGGTTTCCCTACAAAAAGATGACTTTTGAATAAAATAATTGAATTTTCAACAAAATTAATAAATTTTTCAACCAATTAATCAATTTTTTAACAAAAAAGAAGAAATTTTTCAACGTCAAATAGTTGGACTTTTTAATTGTATTCTATTAACCCAACGGTAATCTTTTTTTAACTTCAATTTTAAAGGTCGCAAAAAAGTAAAAAAATTAAAAATTTTAAATCGAAAAAAATTGCATTGAAAAAAAAACTTTTCGGAACTACAAAAAATTATAAAAAATTTGGGATCCACGGAAATACAAAAAACTATGAAAAATATGCACTTTTTCATACACATTTTGCTACTCCGCGAAATAAATTCACCCACGTATTTATTCTGGCGATATAAGGACCTAATATTGAATTTTTAAATTACAATATTCAGAGAAAGTTTATATTTAATTCTTGTCATTGTAGGCGTAACGAAATTGATTCTATAAAATAATCAAATCATTTACTTTCATTCGTAGGATAAAGGCACCATGATCCAGGACGTTACTATTGTCGTTTGCAATGGCTAAATTCTTTTTGTTTCAATTATTTTGACATTTCCGATTAACTTTCCTGTTTCACGGCCTTTATTGAAACTAATGTCATGCCTGCTATCTATAGAAATTCAAACATTACACGTTCAAGTTAAAAGAATCAACTGTTTGCTCCATACATGGTATCCACTCAGTAATTGGTTCCTTCACTCTAAAATTTCGAGATCTGAAACTGCGAGATCGTTGCTTTAAAAACAAGGGTTCCGAGATCTTAGTTCTCGTGCCAAAGCGTGATAAAGTCAAGGAGAAGTTCTGTGAATTAATCTTATAAAATTTCCCTTCGTGTACAAGTTTTGCATATTTATAATTCAATTAACTCTAATGTAATACAACCCAACATAATAATAGCCTGTAAGTGAACGGAAATAGTATTTCAAGTATGCTGTTATCCGTAAATTGCGGGTTATTACTCACAAAATGTATTGGTCAAAAGTTGACGAACCACAATTATCTTTTGCATTGTACTCACCTAGAACAGAAAAAAGACATAACATTAGCATTAACATAATAAAAAAACTATAGTGATTTGACTGTAGTGATAAACTATTCGATATCACGTTAAAATGTAAATACGTTAATTGCATAGCTTTTAAAAAACTAGTATTTCAATTAAAACTTAAAATTAAACAGTTAAAAAAAGAAGTGCAACACGGACTGATTACAAAGTTGCTGAAGCAAAACAAATAAATTGTAACTATGTTATGTTACTGGACTTTATTGGCATACTGCTCCACTTTACACCAAGCTGGGTCGTGAACTGAACTTGTTCCTTTTTGCCAGTTGTGCAGATACTAACACGCCAAAAAGACATTAAGTACACTGTAAAAAAAGGTTGTAGGATTTTAGTACGCTAAACGTATGTAAAAAATGGACTCACGCGCAGCGGCGTGAAATTAGTACAGAAATGTCTAAAATTGTACAAAAATGTAAAATTCTCAACTGAATTGAAATTTAATATGTGACGTTAAATAAAACAACGGAAAGTGAAAAATTTCTCCAAAATATCAACCTAACTTCAAATACTTTAATCATTAAGATTTTTAAAAAGTATTTTTTACAGTCCTACCAGGTCCTACCAGGAGCAACAGGTAGAATTGAGAAAGAAAAATTCCAGAATTCAATTCAATTAAAAAATTCGAGAAAAAAGGCTGTTACAATTTTAAAGATACCTACTTTGTTCCTATTGAAAAGTAAATCATAATATTCCAGAAAAATAACTTCAATAATTATTTAAAGGTGAATATTTCAAATTAACGCTATCCTCCTTAAAAGGAAGTGTTTTATGATCGACTGTCTTGGCATTGTCAAGATGGTGAATTAGCTCTTCACAGAAAAAAAGTTAGATTTATTTTGAACTGAATATTCGGTTTTAGCGGTTTTATTTGAGATGCAGCAAAATCTAACCAAAAAGTTTTTTAAATTACACTTTAGAAAAGTCTAAAATTTTATTACATTGTTAACCGAGCAAGAAAACCAGGAGATTTCCAATAAGCAATGTACATATCACGAAGGGGAATGTGATTTCGGGGCCTAGCACGAAACAGCAAAAGTGATCGTTTACATGATCGATTAATGCAACGACGAAAATATGGGCTTTTAGGTGATTCATTGTTCACCTCGAGCCGCTTTACCCTCTTGTTTATCATAATTATAATCGTCTAGAATAAACAAGATGGAACAAAGAAGATGCAAATATATATCAGATATATAATCACTATAAACAGCCGTTTTCCATAGAGTTCATGTAGATTGTGTTTAACTATTGATGTACTCTTACGACAAATGACAGCCAAAGGTAAAGGTTTATTTAAAATTACTGAATATTGCTTATTATTTCTTAACGCAATCAGGAATTGAAAAAGGTTAAAAGACCGAAAACAAAATTGAAGAATTCTTTAAAATTACAGTGAAAACCTTCAATAGCCCTCCCTTCTGTAGCCCTTCCGAGAATTGAGGCCGCGCCGCCGATAGGTGAACAAACAATATCAGGGTGGGCTATAATAAGTTAGTTCTCACCCACCATCAGCCCCAAAATCGGCGCTGTAGAAGAGTTTCACTGTATTATTAAAATTACATAATTTTTTGATGAACATCGAAAGAGATATCTGCTTTGAAAAACGCAATGATTACAATTGTTATAGAGATAAAATGGAATGTTTTAAGTCGCCTGATTCGTTTCTAATTATAGTAGATTGGTTGACGCGGAAGTTTTTCGAAGAATTGCGACAATGGTTTTTATGCAACTGGATTGGTTTTATGGCCTGTGCACGGTGCAAATCGAAGGAAATCAATTGTTGCGACAGCCCTGCAATAACAAACCCCTCTTAAAAATAATAAACGAATAATAACGTGACGTAATAAAGCTGAAAACATTAAAGAGATTTTATTCGATACTTTTTATACCAATGTACGATATTCCGAATGACGTTTCCTAAGACGAAAAAAGTTCTCTTCTTTCCAATAAATATTGATCTGTTGACTGAAAAATACTTGAATTAGTAAGAACTTTTTTTATGTAAAAAATTGAATCAGAAAGCAAAATCGATCCGCTCCCTGAGGGTGAGCAAAACTCATATAAAAATAGGGTTTATTTTTTCTAGTATCGATCGCAGCAAGGACGCTGCCATGAAATTGAGTGAGAAAAAAACCTAACAAAGAAAAAAAAGAAAGAAAGAAAACCAATTGAGTGCAATCAATGCACGATGGCAAGGCGGAATCGCCTACAATTCTGCACGAGTCTAACTTAGACTAAATAGGAAAATCAAAATAAATCTGTCGTATCCTTGGGAATCTTCCGGACCGCTGCCAAATAATGCTCATTTTATCGTCTCCAATATAAGTCGTCTAACAGTTAAAATTAACATTGAGTTTAACCTCAATATCTGAAAAATGGATAATATTTGCCATTTTCATTGAAAAAATTTGAAAGTGAAATGTAAAAAAGAACTCAGATAAGGAAATGGAAAACTGTTGAGAATGTAATGTAATTTAGTCGAGAAAGGCTCTACTTTACTCGTAA
The DNA here is from genome assembly GCF_010883055.1 of Belonocnema kinseyi. Lineage (NCBI taxonomy): Eukaryota > Metazoa > Arthropoda > Insecta > Hymenoptera > Cynipidae > Belonocnema > Belonocnema kinseyi. Next base: position 92,949,187 of record NC_046660.1, on the reverse strand, counting down.
ATCACAATATTTCAATGAGGTAGTCTTGTGCATTCCAAAGTCTCTTTGGTTAAAGGAAAGAAGAACCTATTACCACGCCTTGTGGACAAATGTATCAGTAATCCGGTGACGCATGAGAATACTTCGTAGTCATTATTATGCTGAGGCTTGTCGTAATCACAGTTGGATAGAATTTTTTACCGCGCCTTTCCACCCATCTGAATTCATTATTTTCATTTCTTCAGGATTTAACCATCCTGCAATAAACATATATTAGAATTGATGCGTTACGACGGTATACTTTTGTGTAAACCAGATGCAAAGTCAATGAAATCAAAAAAGTACGGAACCGCAAGTAACGTAAAAATTATCGTTGAAAATCTCTTTTTTTGCTATCAAATCTGAAACTTGAGGTTCCCTGAACTTAAAGTAGTTGGAAGTTAATTACTCAAAAGCGGATATTTTAGAGTTGAAGAGTAGCGTATTAATTTTTTAGCACCAACATAAATGATGAAACTTCAATTCAAGGATGATAAATTACTTATTTAAAAGGCCAATTTGTATAGAGACGATTTTCAAAGGAAATCCTTAATGCAATCACCTTCCTGCTTCCGACTAATGAAGAACATTAGTTAGTCAGGGAGATTGATCAGTGCCTACCGTTTAATCAATAATATTCTCTGAATCATTTTGAAAAAGTGGAGTTTTAAACCTATATATTTAGAACAATTTAAAACAAATTCTCCTATAGGAGAAATAAACCAACATTTATGAACTAGAATGTTGTCACCATTGTCATAAACCATTCAAAACTTAAAAATTACATTTCCTTCACAACCAAAAGAAAAGTCTTGATCTAGTTAGTTAAACTTGACCATCAGAGTGAAACTTTAATTGTAGCTGTGAAGTCTGGAATGCCTAGTAATTGATTATCATCGTAACTGTTAATTGCACAGCACCCCCTTCTTTTCTGCATCTGTGTTTCAAGAAAAACAATCGACCGACTTCATTTTCAAGGAAGGCTCTTTACTCGTAGTGAGAGAAAATCTCAGACATCAAACCTGCTGCGAATCGCAACTGGTTGACACCCTTCTAAGGTGAAAATTGAATGAAAATAGACTGGTTTACCTCAAGACACTAGCTGCCTAGGGAAGCGTCTGACTCGACTGATACTGTACTGGATAAAAGAATGCCAGAACGGATGTGTTCATTTTTACAGGCGTTTAAAATATTGGACGTTCGTTGGAATTTATGCGGAGGATGTTTTCTTCAACCTTGTTCCGTAGATTTCTTTGTTGATACGCGTTTAATTCCGACGAGACTCGTAAAGGACCACCCACTTGCGTGATGAAAAAGGGGAAATGAAGGAAGGAAATCTATAGATTCCAGATCTTAGGGAAGGCGAAGGTCGATGCGACATTCGATAGATCGAGGTCGCACACTCATACAAAGCTCTGCCAAGTATTGACGTGTTTTTATAGGGGATTTGCTATAATTTGGAAGTGATATTCATTTTTAGAAGACAAAAAGGAATAATAAAAATCATAAAAAGAGGTCGAGGATGCCTTGAAATCTTATTTTAACATATTATGAATCCAGGAGCTCTTTGAGTAACGAATGTGATGATGATATGAAAAAGATATAAGTTCAAAAGTAATCCAATATTAAACCTTAAAATATAATATTTTTAATTGCTTTTTTTATAATGGTGGAAACTCATATTATGCTAAGAACTGTATATGAATCTTCAATGATATTCAATAAAAAGATTCATCGGTTCAATGATTGAGTTTTATTTCAATTGTTTCATTCTCAATTAAATTTTAAATTCATATATAATCTTCTCTTGGCATAGAATTCAACATAAATTAACCTTCCGACTCGACATTTAATTTTACACTTAATTTTTTATTGCGAAGAATATTACTGACAAAATCTAGATTCTGTTAGTAACAATGGGTATAGAATGTAGGCAATAATGAATTGTACTATATTTAAAAAATAGATCTAGATTTGTTCTAACCTTTTTAATTCACATAATATTGTTTTAAATAACCTTTTAATTTACTTAATTAGTTACTTTTATTTTACTGTATGAAATTCTAATTCTAATATTTTTATTGAATATTGTATTAGATGAACATTCCATACATTTAAAATTGCACGCCATTAAAATATGGAATTATCAAATTCATTGATTGGAGGAATGGAAATATGTATATAGAATAATAATAATAATTGTAATCACAGGGAAATATTCACAAGAATGGAAACTGCGAAATGAACACATGGAAATCAATAAAATTAATATACAGTCCCTATTCTCACTGATAGAAATTCCAGGAATTCAATGTAATTCTATTGATTTTTAAATGCTGTCGGACCAAAAGGATTTATTCCAGAAATACATGATTCCACGGATTCACTGATATTAAATAATTGCTATATCTTTAACCAAGAATTGCCTTATTTTAAATAATATCCTTTTTTCTGCCAATAACACAAATATGGAATTAAAATATTATGTCACTATAATAATTCTAGAGAAAAATTAAGTTTGATTTAAATAGTGATACCATTTTTTAGATTCAGCATTTCGGCTGGTACTTTAACATTTGGAGATGCTCTTGTCTGATTTTGTTGTTGTTTAATTCTCATTTAGAATCCATTCAATTTAAAAAAGTTACTGTCTAGGGGTGGGAACGTCCTGTTCATAAGTTCTAGCTGCACAGATGGTTTTTGTTAAACAAATTGAATCTGAATAAATTCCTCAGTGATCTCTCGGGGCTGATTTTTATTTGTTTTTTAATTCTAGGTCAACAACAAACACAGAAATTTTTTTCCTTAACAAAAAATGATTATAACAAAAAAAAAAACACATTAGACTTACTGCTTATAACAATTTACACATCAAATTAATTACTTACGTACTTTAATTGCAAATGCATTGCTTCTACTTGATATTCAGTTGACCCAAAAGCAGCTTACCCGGTAAAAATAAGGTTATTCTTTATACCTCTATAACTTTTGACCTAATTGAGATAATTGTTATTTTCTTTTTGATTCTAATAGAGTTTATCGTCTTCTGAATGAAATTAAAAATTGTTTTTCTCAAAAAACGCACCTTTAAATCTTTTTCAAATTTTTTTGTTCTTCGAATTTGATAATAAAGATGTCTGGTAAGTTTGAAACGTTCTAAATAAATGTTGTAGCCAGGAGAATACTTTTTTCTTACAATCAAAATTTCTACTTTCTCTTGGAAGCAATGGCAGATACGAAAAAATGTCCAATTATGCCTATAATTTTCGGTGGTAGAAATGAGTTGATCTAATACTCCGAAGACCAATAATCAGGGCCTTGCAATCAACAATGAAACTCTGAAAATGTTCCTTCTCTCTAAATTATGCATGAGTGAAAAGGTAATTTTTTCTACTGAAATTTTAATTAGAACTTGAAAACTACTAAAAGAAATAGTGAAATACAACTAAGAATACTGCTGGTTGAAAATAAACTTTTTTATTGAATGTTTACATTTTCGGGTTGGAATTTCAACTGTTTTTAAGGAAAGAAGTCTTTTTGGCTTGAAATTGGTTTTGTTCAAAATGTAACGTTGTTACTTGTCATATTTTGAGTTAAAAGCGTTTCATTTTGAATTTGATATTCGTGTTTAGATTAATTTTATTTAAAAAATTTATTCACCTATTTTCGTTATCAATATCCGTATTTCCACTGTTTTGGCAATACAGAAATTAATATCATCAAAACGAATATCTTTTAAAGCGTCTTGTTTTGCAATGTGCTAAATTTCTGTTTATGATTTTTTGTTTTAACTCAATCCCAACTTTGAAAAAAAGTGGAAAATTGGGTCCAAATTCGTAACTGTAGGTGTTTTAAAGGATTTTTTCCAATGAAAGTGAGAAAAAAGGACAGGATATAAGAAGGGGTAAAAAAGGAGGATTAGGTCAAAAGGGGGGTGGACTGTTGATCCCTGTGATTTAGGGAGTGAAAAATTGGAAAAATTGCGCGGCTGTTAATTTTTAACCATTTTTTTCAGAATATGTTTGCAAATTACGGTCCAGAGTACTCGTGAGGCCCAACTTACATAGCCAGACGTTGCCTTTAGGCGCCGTGTGGAGTAAGTTGAGGTGAAGGTTGAAGTCGAGTCCTGCTAGGTCTTGACGAAGGTGGGTGCTGTCCATGCCAAGGGCTCTCTCAGGCAGTAGAAAAAGATGATCGCTACCCTCAGCGGGCCCCAAGGTTCGAGGCACTCCGAGCCCAAGAGGCCCCGATCGGGCAGTCAACATTCTCGCTTTGCTACAGGTACTAATCTCGCCTCCCCGCGGCGACGCATGCTCTGACCTAATCCCCGACACTCTGCTGGACTTGATAACTCCTTTTTCTATCTACCTTGCTCACTCACTGGCCCAATTCCAATTGCGGACCTCAAAATATCACAAATTCTTATCTTGGATTCTCGTTCCAAATGCTTTACTTGGTGCTCATTCACAGCAGCTTGTCATTTATTATCGTGTGTCCAAACATCTAAATTTGATGGGTCCTACGAGTCTTGAGAACCTTTTTCGGGCCTTGGGTTGCTTGCCGAAATTCCTTCAAGTTTATATTGGACATTAAAGCTTTTTATTTGGAGCTTATGCAGTATTCTTTATTGCATTATATTTCTTGTTATAGTGTTTATAAACGGAGGCACAACTCACTGAATAGACGTGATGAAAATAGATAAACTTGCACTTTTTAAAGTAAACAAATATCACTCTTTCTGAAACTAGAGATGCACAGTTCGAAGAATTAACTATTTTTCACTGACCCGGCACGCTGATTCATCTTGGCTTACTCGGGAGTAAGTGAGCTAATATAGATAATATTGATAACAGTGAGAACAATAATAATAATAATCCCAAAGAACCTTATGACTCACTGGTTCAGTCAACTCTTCTATCGCGAAAAAATGGTATCTTACGCAAAATCACGCACAGTCGATACTGCAGGGATCGATTGCAACGGCACCAAGGGGTCGTTGACACACGTAAAACACGAGTGCCTCGTGCTCAAAGAATCGCTATCAGTATCGCAGAGGACCTCGAAAGCACACCTGGTTGCTCATTACTGTTATTTATACCGGCGTGATGATCGACTTTGACAAGTGCGGCGCGACCTTCGATGTTTCGAATGTGTTCAACTGTTCAATGATGCTGAGTTTTTAAGCCGGATTCAGTTTTTATTTTATTTTTATGACACTTTTTAAGAACTCCCTTTAGTTTGAGATATTCCTTAAATTTCTTATTTTTAATCGCGATTTTGGGATGAGGTGAGTTTGTTGAAGAAGGGTTGATCGCGGTGTAATTTACGTGGATGGGTGACTAAGCGCTGGAAATTTAATTTTGTGATTTAATAAATTTTCAGATTTGTGAGCATCTGTCAAAATGTTGGGTGACAGTCAAAACTCGTGGCGAGAGAGAAAACCCGAACACGATACGATCCCTCGCTTTCGATGGTCAACAGCAGACTGGCGAGTCGGTGTGTACAGCGCGCGCTCAGACTTTACTAGACTTAACGACTGACGGCGGTACTGGCCGAACGCATAACGAAGTTGTGTGATGGGTTTCCGAATCTGAATGAAAATCTGTATTGTGTATGTTGATTTCTCAAGTGAAAACAGTTTTCGCGATTATGACTTAACATTATGCAAAAAAAAAGACAAACAGGTAGTTTTAATTCTTGAGAGAATTTTTCATTTATCGGTTGTCAATGTGGGTAGTAGTCGTCATTTCATCCACGGCTACCTGCGTACCCTTCCCCTTCTAGTGTACAGCGACACTACCCCTCACTGGATTTGAAGTTGCTCCAGGCCCTCGATGCTACATCCCCTGTGGAGAGATTCCCTTTGTCTTCCAACTTATACCTATTCCCAATTCAAACATATAAATATGTCCAAGAAAACCATTTCACTATATTGAATTAGATTATTTCCAATTTAACAATGTATAAATATGATATATGAACATTTTATGGACGAAAAATTATACAATTTTATACAATTATACAACAATCTCTTACAGTGATTCTCGTATGTTCCAGTTTTTTCTAAAATTTTTCGCTCTTGATCCACTTTTAAATTGTATTGAGCTTTATAGTTTAGGGTGAGGTGATATTATATCAATTAAGATGTTTCACACGTTTCGGCCCCCAATTATCAGTGAGTTTTAATCAATCTATCTATAAAAAGTACATAATGTCTTGTAGGTACGCAGTTTTACAATTGGAAGTATCATTCTTTTGTTAATATCTCAGTTTTTAAATTATATACATTCCATAAACTTAAAATTAAAATTTTAAGTTATTTTATTAATAACTATTGAGAAAGCATTCAGTATTATCAAAACTATGTCTTTTAACGAAAAACAACATTCATGAAAAAAAAAATTAAAATGTAGTAGTAAAATTTTTTAAAACATTTTTTTTAAGTTGTCAGAAAACATTGCACTCTCTTGAAAATTGCCCTGTAGTGAAAATATTAAATTATAAACAACTATGTAGCTGAATAATTATTTAAGTATTCTTTAAAAAATGTTCTTTTTGATATCGACAAAAAGTTTATTTTGAAAGGCGAACAATTTTTTCTACGTTTACAAAATTAATTCTTATGATAATAGAAAATTTATTTCCAATTCACTCGAACTCTTTAGATGCAATGTTTAAATTTAAAAACAGAATTATATAATTATATAACTACAATATTCTTTTTTACAAATTTATTTTTTACTACAGTGTGATTTTGTAAATGCTTTCTTTCACAGAAGTAA
>NC_046660.1:92939178-92942287 GCF_010883055.1 Belonocnema kinseyi | reverse complement strand
AAAATTAAAATTCGAAAATTTTTTCTAAAGCCTCCAGGGGACTTCGTTTTCGCACGAAAAAATTTTATGTGCCCTTATTGCATCCGGACCCACAATTCTATATATTTGTATTTTTTTATATTTTATATTTTTATTTTTTCTGTAGTTTCCTCCTGACAATTATATATTCAGTAAAAATTGCTTTCAAAGTCGTATTTGCAGGTTAAAGATTTAAAAATTTGTTAAACAACTCAACTGCAGTGAAACCTTCATAGCCAGAACTGACGTGAACAAACAAACTCGGAGCGGACTATAATGAGTTAGTTTCCACTCACCGTCAGTCCTTAAATCGGTGCAATGGAAGAGTTTCACTGTATTTTGATAGAAAGGCTTTTTTTCATCGAAAATGTAACTATTTTGTTAAAAATTCATCTTTTATGGTAGAAAGTGATCTTTTTTCGTTGAAATTAATAAATAAATTTGAAACTTTTTATTCTAATCTGAAATCATTTTTTCCGTTTCTAAAAGATTACACAATTCAAATATTGGTTTTTAAATATTAATGTTCAGGAAAAATGAAAAATTTGGCAGGGAAAAATCAGGCAATTTTGAAAATTTAGTTTCACGACCATCCGGGCAGCCACTCTAATGCAAGATATAACATTAAAGTTCAATTTATTCATTTTAAGCAACGAACACTAAAAAATTTTTGGATGTTGAAATTTTCGAATTTGAATGCTTTTTCGTAAAGCTATTATTTCGAAGGATAAGATTACAATTGGAACTTATCGTTTCCTGTAAAAAGTATTCCAAATCGACATTTTTCGCCCTCTGAAATGAAAATATTGAATTGAATTTGAATATTTGTTGAAATTTGCTTTTCAAGAAACAATTTCTATTGAAAATTTATGGTGCAAAGTGGGGAATAATCTCTATGCAGTTCCTGATATGGTTTCCTGATACTGTTTCGTGAAACTGTTTCAGGGCCGTTAAGCGAGTTGTAAGCGAATGGCACTGCACACAGTTTCTTTCTTGGGTTGTGTCCATCTGTATAGTAATATCTTAGTCATACCAACTGTATATTAGCTTTCCGGTTTACGACTCGCAATCAGCAGACTTCAGTCTTTTTTTTCGTTCTTAAAACATATATAGGGTAGACCTAGCATACCACTCCATAAAAATTTAGGCCGCATCATATTTGCATTGTTTTTAAGCTCTTTAGATGTGACGTCTACTTTTAAAGCTAGAGTGCTTCTTTAGGAATTTAAAATTAAAAATATGTACTAGGATTGGATGATTTTTCAGAGAAAGTTCCCCAAATTAATATTGAAGAGAAACTGAGGCTAAATTGTAATTAATAGAAATTGCAATTTGCAAGTTGCTCTTGTAATGAAATTCGTGAAGCTGTTTTTGAGTCTAGCTCAATTTGAATAATATTATAAAGTACGAAATGGACATTACTTTCAGTTTGCTTGACTAGTGGGTCATTAATTATCAAATTAAAGTGACGGGTGGAGTTACATGCTTGTTTCGAGTGATCCCGACATTACACATTAGGCCTTTAAGCTGCCTCATCCGACCTCCTTCTGCCCGCATTCAAGAGTAGTCTTGATTATTCCTCGTGGGACGAATTCGAGTACGATTGAAATGCATTGAGTGACAGTAATTGCGACTTCGAAATATTAGGACTATCCATCGTTTTTTTTACTGCGATAATAGCTTCAGTGTCAACAGCATTTTTCAAGTTAATTATTTTGACTTCATAAACAAGATGTTTAAACGTCTGTCAATTTCAAATTAAATATATTTTATTCTGATTACAAAGCCTCGGTCCTGGACAGGGTGATTTTAAATAATATGTAGCGGGATTTCCACTATTCTCCTTTTTCCCTTTAAATTGGAAAAATGTTAAATCTTTGAGCTTCTTGGATTCTTTGCTTATGTATTTTTATCAGTAGAAAATACGTATTCAAAAGATTTTTCTAAGCTAGCTAATTTTTTTTTTTTAATACAGACGTCCCTAGAAAACATGCTGAAGAAAAGACCCTACTGTAAGAACAATTAGGAGATTTCGAATTTGATTGTTCTATTTGATCTATTTATATGCCTGTCAATTATTTCACAATGATCTACTGAATACGAAAATTTGATTTATTGCGTTTTACTTAGAACTATTTCTATTGTCTACACTCTCTAAATCATTTTTTAGAAAAAAATGACGTTTTTAGAGGACATGAAGGTTCGAAGGTTACACAAATTTATGTTTGACATTGACGGGCGATCGTCTTTTCCTCCACGGCTACCTGCGTAACCTTCCCCTTCTACTACGAAACGACACTACCCCTCACTGGATTCGAAGTTGCTTTAGGCCCTCGATGCTATGCCCCCCCCCCCATAAAGATAATGCATTTGTCTGTCTATTTACCCATTTCCTCACTATTTCCATGCCTATACCTCGATTAAAAGTTCTAATAGGCCGACGTAGTCCCTGGCATTTTGACAAGTTTGAGAGTATAATCGTTAATATAGGTAGATTCTCAACAATTGCAATTAAAATATTAAATTTTCATAAGCTCTCCATTAAATTAATGAAGTGATTCAAAATAAATTTTCTATTGATTCTTAAAACTTAGTTTTGTAGAAATTGTTGATGTACACAGTGTTGGCTTTAGAGTCAGGTGAATTGAAAACAATTGAGTTGTTTCAAACGTGTTGGCACATAAGGGCGATCCTTATCAGTGAGTTTTCTTAAATCTGTGAAAAGTACATCATTTCTTGCAGGTATGCAAATGTTGGTAGGAAAATGTTATAACCAAATTTATGAACAAATTTTTTCAAGTTTTTAGAAAACACGGCAATCGAAGAACTCTTCAAATTATTTCTTAGCGATGTCAATTAAATCCAATTTTTTTATTAAAGCCCTTAAATACAGCTTTTTTGTGCAAGAGAAATGGTGTTAATTAATGAATTTTTCTGGTATGATGAGGAATTATATCGGTGAAAGTGAAATTTTTTTCTCTTGAAAGTGACACTGTAGTAAAAATACAAAATTAAAAAAAAACTTTGTAGCTAAATAATTATTCAAATATTCTTTAAAAACTTTTCTTTTCCTTATACCGCCGAAAAGTTG
>NC_046660.1:92934280-92939078 GCF_010883055.1 Belonocnema kinseyi | reverse complement strand
GATATTGTTGGTTAGATCCCAGAAAAGAGATTCTAAATTGACAATTATTTATTAGTTTGGCGTATCAATTCTTGAAGATGTGGCACGCCCGACCCAACTGTAAAAAAATTCAACCTCTTACGCCATTACATCGTTACGGATCACGAAGACGCACAGGTGCAACAGGAAGTCTATAACCTTTCGCGAATACAGCCATGTTGCAACTCCAGAAAGCTCGTCCTTTCCAGACTCACGCGATGTCTATCGGGAATCTGAAAAGTTTTTTCTCGACGGGTTTGACTATCATGAAATTAAAGATAAATCTAATCAGACAGTTTGCGGAAACACAGTGCAACTTCGAAAATCATCTGACACATCGCCTTTTTATCAAGATTATTTCATTTCAGAAATCAATTCCTTATATGTCTACAATTTTCAAGGAATTGATGTATGCATTTGCGATACAATAAACATGCATTCATAACAACCATTTGAAAGAAAATCATCTTAAACAAACAGGAAGCGATTTTAAAGTATGGAAAGGGATGCGAAACATAACCTGGATTATTGAATAACAGAATTAGAGAGAGTTGAAGAGCATATCTAAAGCATACATATTGATCTCGTCACACGATCTGCGCGAATGCTATTTACAAAGATCTGTGCGAACTACGACCTGACAATGTTCCGAACAAGAAAGCAAACTTCGTTCTGTGCTTGGCCGAGCGTGTGGGCGGATGTTATCGTTCTCTTGTAAAGCCATAGAAAGTGAGAGAAATTTTGAAAACTAAAAAATAATATGTGGACTCAGGAACTGCTCAAATAATCGATAACCAGGTTATGCTTCTGGAAGTTAACATAAATTCATTCTATTTTCACCAAATAATTGTTCGAAAAGAGAAATCTTATGCAAGAACATAATCTATAATAATTTTTATAGCTGCGTAATTATACTTAATATGATAATTGACGAGCATTAGGTTAGCACTATTCAGTTTCACAACTTTTGCAATTTTGTACGTTGTCTACTAAGTTGCTTCCAATATAAATTTGAAAAATTGTTAATTGATAGTCAATTTTATATTAGAAATGATCAAATTATATTTCATTAAAAAATTTCCTACTGAATGTAACGAAGATCTCTATAAGATATCAAAATGTTTGTTCAACGAGAGACACGTATCAACGATTACATGGAATCTTGTCGGAAGTAACTTGAAGCGTATCTCTGATCGTTAAAGTAAACCGCTAAGATCATAAATACGGAAAGTGACCACAAAATAAACGACCTATTTTCCTACCGCAAATTACCAATTCTCTTCTTCCCTCCTTTTTCATGAACCCCAAGCGCTAAAAATTATAATGAAGTTAGGGTAGTCGTGTACCTGCAAAGAATTCCGTGTTCGTAAAGTTTAGCTTAAGATTAAGGTATTAAGTCTTTCCTATATATATTTGAGGAAGTATTTCAATATCTTTTATACTTTTTTTATTGCGGCTGAAAGGATGATTGGAGTTTAAACATTAGATAATTATTTTCATGTTTTTTATATTATTCACAAATGAAAAGACGGTTAAGTCTCGATTACATTGTCCAAAAGATCCATTTGCGAAACATACGAGTACTATGAGTTGAAACTCGGAAAAACGGACTTCACGAGTTCGCAAGGTCGTAGTAGGACATTATGAGTCATTATGTCGCCATAATTGCCATAACTTACTTCACATTAATGGCGGTTGACAATGGCGTTAATTTAACCTCAACAATCGCCGTCATTTTCTGATTTTACTTACAACTCAACTCTGTAAGTCTGCATAATCCGCGTAAAGCCAACTTTTCTGTCCGACGTAATTGAGTCAAGCTTGGACGCGCCAATTCGACGAAATTCCCTAGGTTCATTCTAAATTTGTGTATGACATGGCTGTGATGATATTTGACGCTCTACTTTTGTCATTCGAACATAACATTCGCTAAACAGAGTTGCTACAGGCCAGGGAATTCCAGAAAATCAGGGAAAGTCATGGAATTTAAAATTGGTCAAAGTCAGAGAATGTCAGGGAAAACCTATCGTGGCAGACGGAATGTTCGATAAACAGAAGCTAAAGTTTAATGTTATTATTTTGTTGAGAATTCAACAATTTTGTTAAGAATTCTTTTTTTTTCAATTTAACTGTGATGTTCAAGATTCGTATTTTTGGGTTGAAGATTCATCTGTTTTGGCAGAAATTGCATCTATTATGATTAAAATCATAACTATTTCGTTGAAAGCTAATCTGTTTTATTTGACCACGCAACTTATTTGTTGAAAATTCTTCTGTTTTGATTGAATTCAACTCCTTTGAGTTTAAAATTAAAATAGATTTTGGTAAAAATATCAAAATTAAAAATATATCAGATTTAATTTAAAATACAGATATTGGTTGAAAATTCGGTATTTTGTTGAAAATTCGATTATTGTTGTAGAATATTAATCTTCTTGACAACTAGTTCTTTTTTTGGTGAAAAATGCATTTCTTTGATTGAAAATTTAACCATTAGGTTGAAAATTCCTTTAAAAGATCAAATATTTGGTTGAAAATTCGTGCATTTTAGTGAAATTTTATTTTATTTTCTTGTAAAAAATTAATCTTTTGGGTTGAATATTGAATAATTTCAGTAAAAACTTATTTTCTTGTTATTATATGTTCACAATTATAATTAAAAATTAATTTCTTTAACTGAAAAAATAACGGTTCCAATTCTTATGTGGAAAATTGATCTTTCTTGATAGAAATTTCTTGTACCTGATGTTGTGAATGTTCAAATGATCAAAATATTTTTTCCCAATCCTATTTTATTTACAAATATTGTTCTAACTTCAATTTAAAATACTGTAATATGAGTTTTTTGTAGTATAAATGAATGAATATTTGAGCAATTTTTCTAGTTTAAAAAGCTATTGGTAAAAAATTTCCTTGATTTGAACGTTCTGAACTTCAAGCACAGAAGTTTCATCTTGGTTGAAAAGTATTTTTTTTACTGAATATTTAACTATTCTATTTTTCATTGAAAATGCATTTAATTGATTAAAAAATGATTTGTTTGATTCCAATTTTTTTTTTTAATTAGTATTCTGATTGAAAATGAAACCATTCTATTTTTAGTTGAAAATTTGTCTTTCTTAGATGAAGATTCATATATTTCGTTGACAAATTAGTATTTTTTGTAGAAAATTCATCTTTTGGATTGAATATTCAACTATTTGGTTAAAAATTCAGTTTTTTGAATATAGGTCAGAAATTTCATTTATTTTAAGTCTAACTCATTTGTCAACGTTTCGGACTGTTACCAGTCCCTCTTTAAAATTCTACAAGGAGCGATATAGAGGTTAGATCTTGAATGAATGTTTAAAATAGCGAAAGAATAAATAACATACCCTGTTTGTACCGAAGTCAAGAGATTCCAAATAAATTTTTAAAAAAATGTGAGAGAAGGCTTGAAGATTAACATGTTTACGTCTATGCCTAGAATGGAAGATGGGTCTATGTAAGTTATTTGATTTTAGTTTTCGAATATATAGTTATGAAGAAGACTAAAATTGTAGAGATTGTTGCAAATTTAAGTATTTTGTTGAAATTATTATTTTTTTTTTAGTTGAAATTTTTTTCTTTAAATGAAATTAGACGTGTCCATTTCATACCGCTCCACGTGGAATTTGGTCGCTGTGTAAATTCAGGTGCTATGCTTATGCACAGGACCTGAACGGTTAGGCGGACCAAACTTGTCGTGGAGTGGTATGGAACGGAGGCTTTGAATTGTAACTATCCCATTTATGCTTAAAAATTTATCTTTTTTACTAGATATTGATTTATTTCGTTGAAAACTCGTGATTTCTGGGTTGAAAATTTATATTGTTCGGGTTGAATACTCAACTGTTTTGCAGGAAATTCGTGTTTTTGGCTTAAAAATTCCACTTTTCGGATGAGATTTTTTTCTTCCTCGACTGAAAAAGCATTATTGATTGTAAATTTCACTCTTTCGTTAAATATTTCTCCTTTTAGTTTGAAAATGAGCCTGTTTTGGTATAAACTTGGTATGAACTCTTTTTTGCTTTACATTGTGGATCCCCTAGATCTCCTAGTCTTGAATTTTCAGTTGAAAATGGAACAAATTTTTTGGGTATTTACCTGTACCTGTTAACAAGAGTAATAGGAAATTTACATAAACACATTTAATGAGTGCGGATGTGAACCAAGCGTTGGATTTAGTGCAAAATGATTTTCGAATTTATCATTAGTACATGAGCAGACAAGAACATAAGTCTGATGGCCTTTCATGTAGAATAATGAATCTTCCGCGGTCAGCCATGATTTAAATTAATCTCTTGTAACAGTGCTTCTTTTAGTCTGTACATGATACCTACTGCGTGTATACCGTTATTTTATGAGTCGCTTAGCAACCGACATATGTGGATTATCATAAAGTTCGCCAGCTATTGTTTTCAGGAAAAAATTGACAAATAACGTAGGGGACACGTGGTTTCAGCCCAACAATTTAAAGGACCTTTTATTTCAAGCTATGCGGAACAATAAGTAGAAAGTCACTATAACTTGGAAAAATTCAGTAAAATTGAACTATATTATGTTTTGAAAAATACCTTGCGAAAGTCAGGCATTTCGATAACAGGTCCTTTGAATAACTGTCAAAGATAATAAATGTAAGATTTTTTTATTCCGTTTATAAAAAATTGTGGGTCCGGATGCAATAAGGGCACATAAAATTTTTTCGTGCGAAAACGAAGTCCCCTGGAGGCTTTAGAAAAAATTTTCGAATTTTAATTTT
>NC_046660.1:92921711-92934180 GCF_010883055.1 Belonocnema kinseyi | reverse complement strand
AACAAGATGAGAATTGAAAGCAAACTGAATGTTAAATCAAAAAGCATGAAAGAGGGAGCTCTTCTTAATATTTTGACACCAAAATCATGTCGATACACCTTTACCCTTACTTCAGCCTTACTTAATCTTTTTTGTCTGAATGAAATTGTCGACATAGATAGAGTCGGCGTCGTCATTATCGACCCTTCTTGGCGATGCCAGGCGTCTCCCCTGGCAACATAGTCGAGCCATTTTCTTTTTGCGTATTCCTCTACATCTACAGTCTACTGAAGGCTCTTCAAGAGTCTAGCCTCTAGCCCTGCAAAATAAGATGACACATCCAAGAACGCCTTCTAAGTATTACTACGTTAGAAACTGCAGGACTCTTTAGGTGTGATTCTTTCTCGATTCTGACCATAGGTGTGATTACAGAAGCTTACGTTCAGAAAATGAGACCAACTTCAAAACCCCAACAAGCATTCGATTTTTACGTTCTCGCATCATTTACGATTAAGAAAGTATTAGAATTGTCCGAAATTTGACACCACAGTTTTTCAACAGATCTCCACTTTTCGAGACCCCCTGAATCCAAAAATCAAGTTTTTACGATGGCGTCTGTCTACCTTACCGTCTGGCTGTCCGTCCGTAAACACGATAACTCTCGAAAAAATGAGCGGATTAGATCGATCTTTGACACACCTTTTTTAGGTCCTAAAAGAAAGGACGAGTTCGTTAACCAGCCATTGTGGATACAAATTCAAAAAGTGAGCGCGTTTTGAAAATTGTTGAGACCACTTTTTTCCGAATTTGAGAATCCTATGTACGGATATTTATATAATATTAAAAAGGGAGAAAAATTCATCCTAATGGCTTTTTTCGATAAAAAGAAAATTCTCAGAGTTATAGCATTTTCAAAATTTTTTTAATCAGTCGAAAATCAAAATTTTAAGCCAAACAACGCACGGCATGAAAAAAAGTCAAAAGAAGAAAAACATTTGTTTTTAAAAGCCGTGTAAGATCATCGTAACAAATTTTTGGATTTTCTTTGAAAATCGAAAATTCAACTTTTGATTGTACAAAAAATAGTGAAAAGTAAAAAATTCCACTTTGTGGTCAAACGACGCAGGATACGAAAAAAGATGAATTAACAAAAATTGTGATCTCAAAAAAGGTCTACAAATTCGCTAACAATCATTTCTTGATAGGACGCGTACCTTCTGTTTTATTCGTGAAAAAAATAGAAAAATTGTGGGAAAAGGACACGAGGTACGAAAAAGAATGATTTAACCCTTAAATGACACTGGGGGTCCATTGGACCTGAGACCATTTTTGAACGAATATAAAAATTCGTAAATTCCATGAATTTTTCATTGTTTTTCAAAGTGTTAAAAATAAAATTTAAGTTACTACACCGTTTGATTCTTTAGAAGAGATATTAAAGAATACCCAAAAAAACTTCTTAACAAAAATATAAAAAAACTAAACTTTTTACAACAGTTTAAAAACGTTGGGTTTCAAAAGACCCCAAGTGTCAGCTGGGTTATTTTTTGGAGGTGTGTTATTTCAGGGTTAACAAAAATGGTTTACCCGAAAAAGAGCTACTAATTTTTTATGAATCACTTTTTGACAGGACAAGTAAATTTTGTTTTAATCATAAAAATGAGATTAAAAATAAAAATGACAAGTTTGTGGAAAACGACAAAACGTATGAAAACAAATTGATAGAAAAGTTATTAACCCAAAAAAGGTACAGATTTCTTTAGAAAAAAGTCTTCAAAGCTTTTGAAACATTCTATAAAATGTCTTAACTTGAATGTCTTCAGATATTTATCAATATCTAATGCAAACTGTACTAGTTTCAAACTGTGTCTTATTTAAGATGCTGTGTCGTATATACCCAAGTATATATAAGTGGTAAAAAATTTATACTCCGAGTACCATATTACACTTATCATGAAAAACACGTAAAATATATTTTCGATAAACGTCAAGAGAAATAATCATCAGATTGTTCTGAAGCCAAGAGATTGAGGAATCAAAGGAAACAGTACAAAAATAGTGAAAGGCTCATATCAAACAGAAGGCTAAACATGTTGCATTAGTCGCACGAAATTACAAAGAAAGTCTCATGGAATGTCGAAAAATGTTCACACAAAGTGGCATCAGATTTTTTACACGGTAAAAAAAATTGAGCTGTGACAGGGATATTATTCCTTATTATAGCCAAACATTTAGCTAAAAACGAACGAAGGAATTTAGAAAGATCCCTGGATCAGCGAAAACGAATATCCTTGACCATTTTCCATATACCAGGAATATCGTATAGTCAAACCAGGTCAAACCCCTAATAAGTGTAGCTATAATAGGGATATTAAGAATAGGTGTCTGAAGAAATTATCGGAAGAGCACCGGTGCATTATGGGAGCAGCGAAATAAAATGGCGACGGTCTAATCGGGAGCAGTGACAGTTGAGATTTAATTTGGACAATTAAACGCTTTTTACCACTTAAAAGGTGCGCGAATGTTAATATTAAATGAAGTTTATGATGCAGTAATAATAATTTACATTTTTTTCGATTGTAGGCGATAACTATTTTGAAATATCAAGATACGCGATAAAAACAACAAACTTGACCTCAAAATGCATTACTGATCTGAAGATAATACAATTATACATAATGTGTCGAAAATAATAAACTTTCGAACTTAGCAATTTTGTCCAAATTCCTGATTTACGAGAACAATTTACATAAAGTAACTAAATGTGCAACTCTTCTAACTAAACGTTTTACCTAATCCAAGCGTACACTTCCTTTGAGTTTAATATATTCTCGATTTACTCGTTCGCCTTAAGAATTTTTTTTCCGTGTAAGATAATATAAAAAAACACACAGTATCAGACTGAATGACTGTGCTATATAAGAGACATTTTGAGCTAAAAGATTTTTTTTAATTTTCTAAATTTTGGGAGTAACGCGAAATTGGCGTAATTTAGAGGTATTAAATATAAAATTATACATTTTTAAACATTAAAATTTTTAATACAAAATTTAAAATTTTTCATAAAAAAGGTCCGAACTCATTTTTCATTGAATTTTTCGTAAAATACACCCGTTTTTATTCTTGTAAAATTAAGATACAAATATTCCTTATAAAATTATCTTTTATTAAAATAAGAAAATTCATGGAGAGTCTTCTGGTTCCTGAGATATCGTCATTTTAGTGTATATACAGCTGCATCGCGTTGTCAATTTCGTCACTCACGAATGATAGAAGCTGCAAATTAATAAGAATTTAGTGAAGAAAGTTTGTCATTTAGTATTACTTGTTAATTTCCTAAACAAATTATACAAAAAATTGTCAACCATTGTTAGCAGTGCCATGTTGTTTATGCCAGAAAATGTCTACCGTGACCATTTGTTTATATAATTAGTTTCTAAAATTATCAAACAATTTCGGAAAATATATCTTTGTGATCAAGCATCACTTTGTCGATAAAAATAAGTAAAATTAATGCTGAAATATCCTTTACAAATAAGAAATTTATAATATTCAGTGTTTGTTAATAGATCATGTTTATTACATTTATCATTACAGGCCAAAATTTTTTTTCATTTTATGCACCCTTAAGTATCAAAACCAAGCCAAGCTGTGCATAGAAAGAAATTTTCCAAAGAGATAGAACAAAATTTGCAGCTTCTATCAGTTGTGAGTGGCGAAATTGACGGCGCAATGCAGCGAATCCTCTCATCAAAATGCCGATCTCTCGGGAACCAGAGGAGTCTCATGATTTTTTCTTGGTCAATAAAAGGTAATTTTATATGGAATCTGTACATCCTAATTTAATCAAGATAAAAACGGTAGTATTTCACGAAAAAATGAATCCAAAATTTGTTTGGATTTTTTTTTATGTAAAATTTTAAGTCTTTTTATTACAACTTTTATAGTTTAAAAATTTATAATTTAATCTGTAATATCTCTAAATTTTAACAAAATTCAATCATCGGCTCCATAAATATCGATAATTTAAAAAAAAGGAAAGCCAAAAATTCAATATGGTGGAACTCTCAACATTTAAAAAATGTTTAAAAATCTTTTGGGTCCAATATGTCTCTTTTATAGAACCACAATATCGCCAAGTTTAATTAAAAGCAAACGACCACTTGTAGATTCCGACATTCCTGATGTGTAAATGGTACACACAGAAAATCGCCGATTCTCCAAACTACACCAAAATCGATGTTCAATTGAGTTGCAACAAATTTGACCCGCATAGATTCATTATGAACAGAGAGCGGACGAGCGTAGTCTGATGTTGCGCACGGACTGTAGCATCGGCTTCCTCTTTTCGGAGAACCGTCACTGAGGGGAAGTCGTGGGAGAGCCGCGAGAACATTTGAATGTCTTTGGCTGTGATGAACAGACATCACAGAGTAGAATGAAAAGAAAATAGGGCGACAAATGATACGTTGTCATCAATGCAAATACAGAGTGGCCCCTGGACCTGGAAATCAGGAAATGACAGTGTAATTTTTGACCGGGAATTAACAAAATTTTTAGAAATCAATCTGTCCAGCTTTTATTTCAACCGTGTTTTAAATAATTAGCTAAATTGTTATATTTTTCAATTATGATACTATTCAGTTTAGAATGCGTAATTCGAAAATCTTTCACTTTAAAAATATTCTATTTTAATTTTTAAGCGTACATTTTTATGTGAAGAATTTTTGAATTCAGTTTGAAGACTTCAAAAATTAAAAATTAGGAATGTTTGAAATAGATGGTTTAGGATTTAAAAAAACAACATTTTTAGTCGACAAAATTTGAATATAAATTAATTAATAATTTTTTTATTCAAGTGTGAAAAATTAAAATTATTTTTTTTAATTTGGCATAATTTTTTGAAAGGATTTAGGAAAAATGCGAATCGCTTTAAAAGAAATTTAAAAGTTCTAAAAAAGTTTCAATAATAATTAAAAATTTGAAGAACGTAAAACAACATTCAGATTTTTCAAGATTTTGAAATAAAATTGTGTTTTATTTTTTTTTAAATGAAATCTTTTTTTTCTTTTGAAGCCCTTCACAATTCTTAACAAACAAATTAAACAAATTTAATTAAATTAACAAATTAAATTTTTTTAATAGTTTGATTAAAATTGTAACGTTTAAAGTTTAGTTTTTTTATTTAGTTTTGTGTATTTCATTTGTAATTACGGGTTTTAAATGAAGAGTCAGATATTTCTAAATATTAGATCATTGTAATTTTTCCTAATTAAAAAATTTCAAATTGAATGGTTTAAAAATGGAATATTTTAAACTCAAACAATATTAGAAATTTAATTGATGCCTTTAATTACGAATATATTAGTTCAAAGTTATTTTTACATTAAAAATAATTCATAAAGTTTCAGTCGGGTGTTTACATTTGTCTAAATAATAAGACTTTCAAATTTAAACAATTTAATTTTTAAAGTTTAAATCTGGAAATTCTAAAATTATGAACTGATTCCGAATCGTCTTGTAAAATCAATTATTATTTACTTATTCATACTTGAAGTACAGTTCAATTAAAAAATTATTAAATAATTTATATTCAAATTTTATTGACTAAAAATGTTTTTTTTTAATCCTGAACTATCTACTTCAAACATTTCTAATTTTTTTATTTTTTATGTCTTAAAACTGCATTTTAAAATTCTTTAAATAAAAATGTACGCTTAAAAAATAAAACAGAACATTTTTAAAGTGAAAGATTTTCGAATTACGCACTCTAAATTGAATGATATCATAATTGAAAAATATAACAATTTAGCTAATTACTTAAAACACGGTGGAAATCAAAGCTGGAAAGATTTATTATTTAAAAATTTGTAAAATTTCTGGTCAAAAAATAAATTTACTGTCATTTCCCGACTTCCAGGTCCAGCGACCACCCTGTATTTCCATTCCCTCCATGCGACGGTTCTCCGCAACGAGGGAGCCTAGGTTACGCTCCGTGAGCAACTTCAGACTACGCTCGTCGGCTCTTTTATTATGAGAATATAGGGAGAAATTATCACTTAAAAACTGTTTTTTGTCATTCAGAGCAGCATGAATTGTTGTCCACAAACTTTTAGTCACCTGTCAAGATGATTTTTTCGGACGTTATTTGGGTGAAATAGAAGTTGATAAGCAGGTAAGTTATAATAATAATAAGTACCTAACTTTTAATTTCCTCCAATTTACTAGTGAGTATTAGTGTCTTAAAATAAAAATTGTACTTGGCGAGGTAGAATTACCAAATCTTAGGATAGTCAAAACCTACATGATATTCAACCACCAAAGCCAGGATGTAAAAACTAAGTTGTGAACGTCTGCATCGAAATTGATGCCTGGGCGTCCGAAGAAATTTCCTCGAGATTTTCTGCGTTCAACGAAGTGAAGTTAGCTGGTGGTTGAAGTGAAAATACCTAATTGTACATGTAGACGGTCATAACTTTTTCTATACATCTCGGCTTTAGTTTAAATGTCGAGGGTCATGACTAAACTAACATTTGGAAGTTGCATTAGGAAGTTATAATTTTATTCTAAACGACTAGTACGCGCCGTTAAATGAAAGAAAGTTTAAAATTAAGTAAATATTATTTCAATTAGTTTCCTTACTAACAATTATTTAGTCTAATATTGCAAAGCGAGTAGTTGCTTTGACAGGTGTTTAGGTGGCTTACAGAGCGGTTCAGCACTCCACAACTCTCGAAATGAGCCAAAATTCAGTCACCAAATGATACATTCCCCTAGATGCCCAGATGTGCAACTACGTTCAGAGGAATAAATTTGAGACTGAAAATTCTTTAAGATGCTCATTGGGAGATCAATGAAATTTGAGCTTCTGAATCTAGGTTTAAAATTATTTCTGAACTGTCATACTTTTCACCATCATTTTTAATGAAATCTTATCACATAACTGAATATATCAGCCTTATCTGTGTCATGCGAGCTCTTAATTTAATATTATACTTTGTGTTTATTGCAATATACAAATTTCTGCTCTCCACTCTTGGGAGGTCAGCTGACAAAATTGTCATTTTCATGTCAAACACAGATTTATCAAATTTCCAATTCAAAAATAGAAGGTAAGTAATAAAAAAGCTGATTATAAAACTTGTGTTTGATACTATTATTCGTTAAAAAAATACTAGAAAACTATTGCTTTAAAAAACCAGTCAATGTTTCCCATTATTCAGATCATACTGGTATCACCTCGTACTGGTTTTCCTTACTCGCCAACTGGTCGTCATTTCTAATAGGGTACGTAATTATTTTCAGATACCAGGTTTTCTACTCTAATCAATACTTGGCAAATATTAGAGATAACGCACTAGGCTCACTGAGTGTAAATCTGTGTAATCAGTCACACTTTCGTCGTTGTTAATTGTTCATCCAGGAAGATGCGATTAGTTACTTGACACATGTTTAATTGGCAACATTAATAGTTAAGGGGAAGCATCTGCGATTTCACTGAAAAAGGGGGTCGTTCTCCAACTCGACAATATTGTTTGAGAGGTAAACAGGAAAATTTCACGTCTCAACGATGGCGCGGATGGTTCCGAATGGTTACAGAGGGATCTTTCTTTTCCTTTCTTTCCGTTTCTCCTATCCCCTTCTCATCAATAGTTTCCCAAAGGCGTAAGTAACCCTAATGCGTTTCAACTGGAATCTAAAATTTACGATCCACGTCGCGATTCTTGCGATCATCTCAAGGAAGAGTCCTTCCTGGAAACGTTTTCGAACGGACTTGGATACCGGAACGGAGTAATAGTGTTTCCGTTATGAATCGATGTATTGCGAAATTACACATAAAAAGAATCTGAATACAAAAGTAAGTTAGAAGGAATACAAAGATAAAAACAACTTTATATAGCATCACCAGGGCTGTCACAGACTAAACTAGTTGAAAAAAGTGGCTGACTAATAGTGACTAATAGTGACTACTGTTCACACAAAAAGGTACTATAATGACAAATATCTGATAACCAAAATTTGCGATTTGACTATACATTTAATTTATCGGCTTCTATGTATAAGATAAGATAAAATTCTATTACTGAATTCGGATGTGAAAACCAAGGTCACCAAATCTCACCAAGTCACACCAAATAGAATTAACTTTCAACCAAAAATAGTTGGATTTTCTTATTAGTCTCTATTGATTCAGTTTACATTTAAACAAAACAAAAACACACACAAAAAAAAGAGGAAGTTTTCTGAAAATAGGGAAAAAGAGACGATTCCCTAAAAAAAAAGGAAAATAGGCGAATAGGGGGAAGAGAGTGAAGTCTGATATTGAATAGCATTTTCATATTAGTGAATTTTTCTTTTAGAATATCGTTAAAAAATGACTAAGAGTAACTCAAGAGACTGTGTGGCCATCCTGAGGATCAACTACTTGGTAATATTTTATCAGTGAAGTTTCTTTAATTTTCGGTGGGATCAATGTTTAATAGAGATTTAGGGAGCTAATATGACCCCAAAAGAGCTAAAACTACTCTCTGAATATGAATCAGTGAAAAATTCACTGTCTGAAATAGTAGTTAGGTATTTCACTGATTAATCAGTGACTTCGGACCTATTCATTAATTACTTCAGTAACACCAGAGTAAATAATGTGAAGCATAACCTCTAAATTTTTAAGTTAAACGTTGTAGTTACTCTTTTACTTAAGTAGCAAGTAGAATTCCTTAATGAAATGCATTTTTTAATTTTCTGGCTGTAAGTCTGCTGAAATAACTGCGAGGTAAATATTCTCTAACGCATGTAGAAAGTACTTACTTAACGGGTTTGTACATGACCGTTCAATCTTGAAATTAAAGTACTATGTGAGTTTGTTTTTCATTTAAAGCATCGGAATATTATTTTATTATGATTGCTAAATTGACATGGTGTAGTGCTGCCAAACCTCAAAAGTGGTTATTTCACTGAATCGATAAGTAACCTTCCACTGATTGTCAGTCATCTATTTCTACCTATTTGAATCAGTGAAATTTCACTGATTCAAATTTAGAGAGTATATTAATTATTTAATAATTTTTTGGCCGCCATTAGTACAATAGTATTATATATCATAAGCTGTAAGAAAAGCGTTCACCAGTAGCGTGAATGTGTTAAAACGGTAGCCGCAAAGTCGTAAACATGAACTGCAACGAGCCTTAAATCACGCGCAAGGTCCGTTAGTGATTTTTAAGAATCGATGGAATGCAACCCGCATGTTTCCTATTCTCATCGTGCAATTTAAGAAAAAAATGTAGAAAATGTAATTCTTTCTAAGAACAACGCATAAATAAAGAAGTCAGAAAATTACATTGGAAAGTGGAGTTTAATTGACTATCTAAAAAATGCACCTAAATTTTAGAACAGAGAATAAATATCGTGCAATGATAAAATAATGCCCATGTAACAATATGGCAACTCATGGACAGGTGGCATGTTTCATGACAATTAGTGGTTGATGTAATGACGGTAAGAGTATTAGAGACGCAGAAAAACGATCTTCAGTGAAATGAAAATTCCTAAACGTGACTTGTTCTTCGTATAAAAAGTTGATTTTACTGCAAATTTTGGATTGGTTGCTTGTTTGAAAGAAAATCCAATTATTAGAGCAATTGATTAAAAATCTATGGGGTGCTATAAAAAACGAATCACATGAGGAAATTTTTTTTACTGAATGACAGGATCTATATAAATAAATTTGACAAGTATTTAAAATAATGTTTGAATACATTCATGTACCTTTATACATAAAGAAAAAAGTACGAATAAAATATCCGATAATCAACTTAACTAGAATTACAGACTGTAACAATTTTAGTAAAATTGAAAATTCAGCTTGTAGGAATAACATGTACCAAACCGTTCGTAAATCGTTCACGAGGCACAACGTAGATCATTGGTTGTTGTTCTAAAAAAGAAATATTACCCATCAGTTGAAGCAACATTAAATGAAAACGTTTATGCGAGCATTTAACACGACCGAACCGCGAAACAGACATTACAGTCTGTGTTGTTCTTTCTCTAACGATTCCTCCGAACTAAATCGAGTGATAGATCGATCACGATTATCTCCGTAATTTACGAGCATTTATTTGTGAACCGTAAAGCTCAGAAAAGAGAAAATCGCAGATATACAGTAACTGCTGTTTTCCTACCACTTTTGTCATTAGCGTTAAATTTACTGACTGTCAATTGCATAACGGAAGTGAAATCTGGCCACAAATTTATTGAGCGAAACGAGTTGCAACAAAATTGTACGTGTTTGTTTAAATATCAAATTGAATTTCGAGTAAGCCCTATAAATCTCAAGGTTTTAATCTAATTTATGGGACAGGAATTCATGCGGATTTTCATTACAATTGAGATTTTACCAGACTTGGAGAAAAACCAGTAAATTTATATATGTTACACGCACTCATTATTAGAAAATGTTTAACTCAGATAAATTCTATCTTCAAAAAAGGGTAAAAATTATTTAATTAATTTAAAATATATATTCTATTCAAATACCCCATTGTTATTCAGTGACTTTTGACGGACAAGTGGGGACCACCAATTGCGAATATTAGTTTCGGGTCACAAGTTTTTAAAAGAAAGCTTATTATATGAGTATTAATTTACCAAAAAGTACAGTCAAGACTCATTTATTGCAAGGCTTCTGAAATGAATGGGTCCCGTTTATCTCAGAATAAGGAGAAATTTCACTGGCTTCCACCACTTTATTGGAAGGCAGGCGCCTTTCAGTGAGAACAGCTGATTGGTCCACTCACTAGCGATGTGAGCTTGCAATTGTTTCCACGCGCGCATGCCAGTTAACTCCGAAATACGTACTGCAATCTTCAGTTTAAAATCAACCCAGTTCCGCATTTTCAGCTATTGGTTTACCGAGAGATGTGAAAGTAAGGAGTGGGGGTAAGGTATCAGGCGATAAACGGGTCCCGAATCTGGCAATAGGCGACGAGTCCTGCGATAAACGGGTCTTTACTGTAATATACGCGTTTTCGCGCACCGACAAAACTGGGGGTTCACTAAAGTTGCGGCTCAAATAAAAGTTGGTATCATTTAAAAATTGAGCTCCAATAGATACCTATAGAAAACCAAAATTGTTCGTTTCGAGCGTTCTTGAAAAGAACATGCAGCACCATTCACAAAGCACACGTTGCAAAGTAGGGCTGGTAAGTTATGAATCGATTTACAGTTATTGACCCATGACTTAATTAAGACGAAAAGTTTCTTGCATATGAATATGCCTTTATGTTGACAACTTTACTATATAACTTGCAAATGATATTTATCAAATCATTATGTCTATTTTAATTGTGGTATTATTTTGTTTTTAATTAACTTCATTAAGTTATGTCCAACAGAGTTCAATTACATGTGTGCTTTAAGGTAAATATTGTGTTATTAATGAAACATAATATGCAAATGGACCAAGCGAAAAATAGGTTCTTTAGAAATAGGCTCAATTACAATTGAGATTCTTTAGCACCCCAAGTGTGGTATCATTTAGAGATCATTTATCGTTTTGGGTTCCTTTTCAGCAAGTGGGTTTCATTTTTGTTGTAGCTCTTTTGGAAACAAAAATGGGTTCCAATGGAAACTTCAAGTTTTTTCTGTGCTGTTTTTTAGAAAATCTACTTTGAAATATTCGCTACGGTCCACGTAGCACAGACAAAAATGGAGTTTTAATTAGAACCGATTTTTGGTTTTTGAAGTAACTTAAATATAAAAAAAATGAAAAATTTTTCGCAACTTTTTAAAAGTTAGTTTAGTCTTTTGTTTTAGTATTACGTCCGACAGGAAGTGCAATCAAAATTATACGAAATATTATTTTTATATCAATAACTCTCCATCCTACAGGTTTTCTTTGTAAAAATGATTTTCACTTATTTCAAAAAAGATTCGAGACTATTTTTATCAAATACTTAAAACGATTAAAACTGATGAACGATAAAGAATTTTCTGCCATTAATAAAATCTCCATAAAAAGCACAGTTTTCAATTTACCCAATTCTTTAAAAATATTTGTTTAATCAGTTTTAAATGTGGAACAAAACTTCGTAAACCAAAAAGCATTTTTTGACCAAACAATACCCCTCATAAAATGGACAGTTTTCAATTGATCCAATTCTTTCACAATACTTTTTTATTCAGTGTTTAATTCAGAATAACGTATCATAAAGAATAATTTCAAATATAAAACTTCAATATAAAATAGTTGGCTTCTCTTATTGGGTTGTATTAATTCAGTTTGCATTTAATCGAAAAAAATAAGAAAAAGGGGAAGAAGGAAGTTTCTCGAAAAAAAGGGAAAATCGTTTAAAAAATGGGAGTGGAGGGGAAGAGGAAAGAGTGTAAACTCTACATTTTTAACGTAGAATCTTTTATAAATGGAATAAGAAACTTTTAAATTAAAATTGGTAAATTGTTCTATCCTTGCAGAAATTCACTAACTATTACC
>NC_046660.1:92916091-92921611 GCF_010883055.1 Belonocnema kinseyi | reverse complement strand
AAGTTTTCCCCGATTTCCAGGTTTCTCCTGACCTGCGGCCATCCTTATTAAAGAAAATTCTGTTCATAATAATTTTAATAAATGACACATAACAATAAATAAATTAAGTTCCGGTTGCAAAAACGGCATATGGCCTGTGGCGAATATTTCAAAGTAGATTTGATCGAAGACGACGAAAAAGCGCAGATTACTGCTTTGGAAAACCGAAACTAAAATTCACAATTGACGGTCCACTCTTGTGAAAATTATTTAAATTATAATTAATCGACAGTAAAAGAGTTTCAGGATTCTCATAGTTCTTTATACAAATTCAAAAAATTTACCTACATTCTGATGGACTTGATGGATTTGACGGAAGAAGGTCCTGCAATTTTTGCAGCTAGTAAACAGCAAAGTATTTCCTTAGAAACTTGGAGAGAAATTTAACACTTAAACGATGAATAAATTTGTCTAATAATAACGCTCATTTACACTTTAACTTTATAAAGCACACACGATCCAGTTCAAACTTCATTTTAAATCGAACCCGATTGGTTTCATATCTCTCGATGGTTGCTCAGCCTGAAGTAAAGATAGCTGAGAATTATCTTCTTATGACGCGCATGGTGAGCAAAATTTATGACTGCAATTAGAACTGAACTAAAGGCAAGAAATGTGGCTGCAAAGATATGTAATTCGCCTTTTCCCATTGGCCGGATCTCGTTTCGAGAAGAATGCATTAGAATTAAAATTGAATTTCTGGCGACGCGTTAATGGGATAAATTATTCGCTATGTAGCCTCCGAATTGCTATAGTGCAAAGGAAAGGTCCTGCTGGGAGCATCTGGTTAGAATATCAATAACCGCTCGTCCTCGAAATTCAAAAAGTCATAAGCGAGCGTTTCTTCATTTTATGGGTAATTATAAACATGATGTGTAATTTGATAAGAGCGATTCTTCTTAAATAATAGTTGCGCATAAGATGTAAAAATATTAGACTGAGAAGGAACGCATCAGAATAATCAAATAATGAATAGACGTTTGCAATTGTTTATAAAATTTGCTTGCGGCAAAATTGCAAGAATAATTTATGAAGGCTGCATTATTGTATTATATTCTGTTTTCAATATTCCGTAATTACCGGTTCATCCGACTGTCCATAATAAATCACAGAAACATATGCATATATAAGATTATAAACTTCAAGAGTCGAAAACATAATTACAGTGTAAAAGTAAACTTCGATTACACTTTTTGATTGACCAGACTTTAACATATTCAAGGCAGTAAAATTTAAAAGATTTTTTTTAATAGGAGGAATTTTTTGATTCATAACACAAGCCCATAAAAAAAGTTGTCTGCACGAGACAAGTGATTAGGCTACCCTTATGGATTTTGAGCCGCTGAATCCGAATATGGCCTCATAATTTATCCTACACGTCTCAGTTTCCCCCCAGATGTAAAAAGTAGGGAAAAGCTTCGGGATTTTTTGGTCACACAGGCCTCCAAATTTATCTTGCACGTCTGTTTCCCTTTAGATGCAGAAAATAAGGAAACCCCTAGGGATAATTTGCACGTTATTTTGATAATACCAGTATGCGCGAAAAAGACACATCGACATTATATTGTTAAGTGCAACGACTTTCAGAGACTTAATTTGTACCTTTACAGTTTTGCGTGCGAAATCAGTCAAATGTCCCGTGCAACTTATTTTTGATGGGCCTGTGTGACCCAGAATTCCCTAGGCTTTTCTTTACATTTTGCATCTAAAGAGAAAATGGAACAAGTCCGAAAAATTTTGGGTTCAAATTTTGATTTAGCACGCAAATCTGCAAAAGATATGGCATTTTTTCCCCCCGTACAAATCTATATAATATGAGAAAGATCTTTAATTTCCATAGAATTACCCAAGCTAGGGGAAACAGAAGGCACACTATAGAATTTCTGTGTACAAATGAAGTCTCTAGAAGTCGCGACACTTAAAAATATAACATCCATGTGTCTATTTTCGCGTATACTAGTATTATCAAAATAAAGTCCAGAATATCCCTAGGTTTTTGCCTATTTTCTGCATCTAGGGGAAAACTGAGACGTGTACGAGAAATACTGACGGTAGATTTGCGTTCAGCGGGTCAAAATCCATAAGGTTAGCCTAGTCACTTGTTTCTTGCAGGCAAATTTTCTTATAGCTTGTGTGAACAGAAAATCTCTAGGCTTCCCTACTTTTTGCATCTATGAATTTGGTCTTTATGAGTCCCAACACATAAAAATAAAACACCAATACGTTTATTCTCCCGTATACTGGTACTATCAAAATAATATCCGGAATATCCCTAGGTTTTCCCCTATTTTCTGCATCTAGGGGAAAACTGGGACGTATAGGGCAAATTCTAAGGCCATATTCGGATTCAGCGGCCCAAAAATCCACAAGGGTATTCTAGTCACTTGTTTTGTGCAGACAACTTTTTTTGTCGACCTGTGTAATTAGTACGTATGATATCCATTAAAAAAACTTTATTTTTATGTTATTGGAATTTAAAAAGTTTGAGCGCGCCTAGGGCGCGCATCTCACAAATCTCTCGCTTCGCTCGATCTTGTGCTTTGCGCTCGGATATTTACTCTGTGCATTTGGAATGCTTGAATAAACCTTTACTAAAAAGATCTTTTTTAGATCGGAGTTATTGTATGCTTCTTCATATTCTAAATTTTCTACATTATTAGTTTAATAGTCAGATATTTGTAAACAGGTTTTCTTCAAACTTTTTTACATTCTCATCATTTAGGATTGAGAAAGTATTAGAATTGTCCGAAATTTGAAACCACTGTTTTTCAACGGATCTCCACGTTTCGAGACTTCTTGAATCCAAAAATGAAGTTTTTACGATGGCGCCTGTCTGTCTATCCGCCAGTCCGGCCGTCCGTCCGTAAACACGATAACTCTCGAAAAAATGAACGAATCTGACCCATCTTTGGAACACTTTTTTTAGCTCCTAAAAGAAAGAACGAGTTCGTTTACCAACCATTTTTGATAAAAATTCAAAAAGTGAGCGCATTTTGAACATTTTTGAGACCACTTTTTTCTGAATTTGAAAATTCTATGTACGGATGTTTATAGTCTTAAAAAGGAAAATCAATTCGTCCTAATGACTTTTTTTGATAAAAAGAAAATTCTCAGAGTTGAAGCATTGTAAAATTTTTTAAATCATTTGCAAATCAAAATTTTAAGCCAAACAACGCACATATGAAAAAAAGCCAAGAAAAGAAAAAAATTGCCATTTGAAAGCCCTACAAGATAATCATAACAAATTTTTGAATTTTCTTGGAAAATCGAAAATTCAAATTTTTTTTATTACACCATTAAGCCATTTAAAAGATAAATAAACCAAATTTTTTATTCCAAAAAAGATCTACAATTTCCTTAAGAATCACTTCTTGATAGGACGCGTACCTTTTGCTTTATTTGTGAAAAATAACGTTGAAAATAAAAAAAAATGTGTGGAAAAACGACGAAAGTTACGAGAAAAAAAAGATGCAACAAAACCTGTTTACAAATGTATTTAGGAAATTGAGCGCACACCGCGAGTATCACGATGAGAATGTGTACCTTAAGGGCATGTGACACATCTAAACACCTATATTACCGACCACAGTTTTTCAGTTCACTGAATGTTTTTTTGAACCTAAGAACTTTTTTTATACATAAAATATCGGTCTCAAACTTTAAGAAATGTAAGAGCCGAAAGAAAACTACGTTTAAGTACAAAGCTTAATAATAAAAGATGTAAAAAAATATATTTCAACAATCAATTCGAACGGCATCAGCCGGTAACGTTGTACACGAAAATACGAACCCTCTAGAGATGTGTGCATACTTATTCTTTCTAGTGGCGACGCCTACAATGAAATTTGTTGTTAATGGTTCTTTTTTTTTTGTCAAAAATTATATTACTTGGCTCAAAACTGAATCATTTTTTTCAAAATTCGACAATTCTGTCAACATTCATCCTTTTCGTTTAAAAATTCTTTTTATTCGGTGGAAAATTCAATTATTTTAATTGGGGGTACAAATGTCTGGTTGAAAATTGATCTGTTTTAGTTGGTTGACATTTTCTTCTCAAGTGAAAATCTATCTATATTGTCGAAAATTCAACTGTTTTATCGAAAATACCTGTTTTTGGCTGTGATTCGGATTTGAATATTTCTTGAAAATTAGTCTTTTTGGTTTTTTTTTTATTCTTTTTCTGGATTTACATTTTATATTTCTTGAATTTTGCACATGCTGTCTTTTATATACTAGGCTGGAGAAAAAGCAAAATAGAAAATTTTCAATTTGGTATGAATGCACTTTCTTAAAATTGTGCTTCGATATGCAGTTACTAGGAAATCCGGAAACGTACTTAAAGATGTGTAATTCATAGCAATTCATTATAATTTCACGATAAAAGAAAGAAAACAAAGGAAATTTAAACCTACAAAGTAAAAATAACGCCGAGATTTTGAACCGGGGGGGGGGGGGGCTCGCTTTTTATTGTAAATTCAAAGATATAGGCCTAAAATAAACACACAAGAAAAGATATATATATATATGTATATATATGTTTATAGATGTGTATATGTATTTATGTGTGTGTATATGAATATGTGTGCATACTTCTTCTTTCTAGTCGTGACGCACACAATGAAATTTGTTGTTAATGGTTCTTTTTTTTGTCAAAAATTATATTACTTGGCTCAAAACTGAATCATTTTCTTCAAAATTCGAAAATTCTGTCAACATTCATCCTTTTCGTTTAAAAATTCTTTTTATTCGGTGGAAAATTCAATTCTTTTGATTGGGGGTACAAATGTCTGGTTGAAAACTGATCTGTTTTAGTTGGTTGACATTTTCTTCTCAAGTGAAAATCGATCCATATTGTTGAAAATTCAACTGTTTTATCGAAAATACCTGTTTTTGGCTGTGATTCGGATTTGAATATTTCTTGAAAATTAGTCTTTTTGGTTTTTTTTATTCTTTTTCTGGATTTACATTTTATATTTCTTCTATTTTGTAACAAAGAATGTTGAATAAACTAGATGCAAGCATGAAGAGCATGGACCTTAAAATTAACGCAAATAAAACAAAAACTATGGTGTTCGAAGGAAAGAGTGAGAAAACACTATGCAATATTTTATTAAATGATGAGAGAATTGAACAAGTTGATAAGTTCGTATACCTTGGTAGCTTATTTACTAGGGACGGGAAGATAGATGAGGAATTAGATAGACGAATAAATGAAGGTAAGAAGGTTATTGGTAGAGCAGGTCCCCTTATCAGAAGTAAAAATATATCAAATAAAGCTAAAATGGCAATATATAATTATATATTTGTACCGATTGTACTATACGGTAGAGAGACATGGACTTATCAAGAAAAAGATAAGAGTAAAATTAACGCAATTGTCATGAGATTCATGCGCATAATAAGCGGGAAAACGCTAATGGACAAAGTAAGTAACGAGATAATTCTAAAAGAATGTGGTGCAGAAGAGACGCTAGTAGACAC
>NC_046660.1:92904181-92915991 GCF_010883055.1 Belonocnema kinseyi | reverse complement strand
CAGCAACCTGGGTCGGAGCAGTGTTGCGGAACGAACGTGTTATTTACATAAATAGCACGAGAATTCTGGATCAATCTGAAAAATCTCTATCCCTTCCACACAATCTCCTTTCCCCTGCCGAGTGAGTCACGCCTACCCCGAAAGGGAAATGGCTTAATGGTGTAATAATAATAATAACATGCCCTTAAAGTCTACAGAGCTTTGAGAAACTTACACAGTAAAAATAAATACTCAAAGTTATATTCGACTTAATTTCAGATTTGACTTGAATTAAGGAAGTACCGGAATTTAAGTGTGCAAACTATCTTGTATGTAGCATTAACTTTTCTTAAATGAGAAACCAGCATTTTTCTACGGGAATAAAGTAAAGTATCCTCCTAAATTTCAATATTCAGTTCTGAAAGTAAGTTGAAAGCAACCTGAAATAACCTGTAACTTTCATCACCTAAAATAAAGGAATATACTTTTCCTGAATTTCAGTTTCGTACTATACCTTGCATGATGTTACAGAACGCTAGCGCTACTATAAAGCTCGTGGCCATTTATTCCAGTCGCATCCTACTCCAATACTCCATGTCGCGTTGGTCAGTGTCGGCTATAATACCATGTTTCCATCATTCGAGGGGGTTTCTTTTCATAGATTTAAAAAAGTGCTGCAGCAAAATTGGTTCCAGTTATCAGCCAATATCTGGATTTTTAAACCCATAAAAATAATTAAATTATTACAAAACTGTTTACTTCGCAGCTTGAGCGCTCTTTCAATACATTACGGAACGCAATTGTCTGAAGATTTTGGACCGCACCTGGCCCAAATATACCGTCATTTCCATTTGTCCTGCTTTTCCTGTATTTTCTTACAAGTTTGAACCCAACTTTTAAATGTTCTAAAACAAATAACTATTATATAAAAGCAGCTGAGGAGTGCCAGTAAGGTGTGAGAAATTCCTGGTTTTTAGTTAGGATATTACCCTTAATTTCAGTTAGGACAGTGTATTAACTTAAGGTTACACTAGCTTTCAGTATAAATATATTCTTAATTGAAGAGCGAGAACGCCTGAATTTCAGTCATGCCTCCCTGAATTTCAAATAGTCCCGACCTGAATTTGAGGAATCTAATTCCCTTAATTTAATGTTCAAATGTAATTCCTAATTTCAGATTGCCTATGCTTCTTTCTGTGACACCTTAAAATAAGCCGAATTTTCGACTTAAATTAAGTACTTTTTTTGCTGTGTAGTCTTTGACCATACTTAATTAAGTAGACAATTCAGAATATCAAGACGCATAAAAATACTGCCATCTAAAAGAGATCTTTTTCCTAAAGTTTTATTCAAGCATTACGCATGCAAAGAATTAATATCCGAGCACGAAGCGCGAGGTAACCCATTATCATGCGCAAAGCGCGAGATTCGACCGTCGGCGCCCTAGGCGCGCTGAAACTTGCGAGCGAAGCAAGCCATGCACGATGAGAATGTGCCCGCGAAGCAGGCAGATTTTTTTCATAACTTTGGTCGAAATTCCACAAATTTATATATATTTTTTTTATTGTCAATCTCATTTTCCACGAATAAAACAAAAAGTACGCATCTTATCAAGAATTGATACTTAACGAAATTGTAGATCTTCTTTAGGACCACAATTTTGCTTAATTCATCTTTTTTCGTGTCCTGTGTAGTTTGACCACAAATTGGAATTTTTCATTATTTTTTGTGCAATCAAAATTTGAATTATCGATTTTCCAAGAAAATCCAAAAAGTTGTCATAATAATTTTGTAGGAGTTTCAAAAAGCAATGTTTTTCTTCTTACTTTTATTTCATAACGTGCGTTGTTTGGCTTAAAATTTTGATTTTCGATGGATTTTAAAATTTTGAAAATGCTCTCTGAGATTTTTTTTATCGAAGAAAGTCATTAAGATAGATTGCTTGCCTTTTTGAGTACTATGAATAGCCGCACATAAAATTTTCAAATATAAAAATAATGGTCCCAAAAATTTTGAAAATGTTCCATTTTTTAAAATTTTTTATCCAAAATGGTTGGTTAACGAACTCTTCCTTTCTTTAAGGACCTAAAAAAAGTGTGCTAAAGATCGATTGGATTCGTTCATTTTTTCTAGAGTTATCGTGTTTATGGGCGGACGGACGGACGGACGGGCAGAGTTTCTTAATCATAAATGATGAGAATATATAAACTGGATGGCCCTTTTAACAAAGGAAAAAAATTCACGGTCATTGAAAGTAAAACAGAACTGCAAATTATAGCACTCAAAATTCAAACGCTCTATAATTTACAAGTATAAAACAGAATCTTTCAATACTTTTCAAGTGAAATACATTGTGCTATATTCAGTGGGATTTTTTTGATGTGATTATATTTTATTTTATATTATGTTATATTTTATTATGTATGCATGTATGTATGTATGTATGTATGTATGTATGTATGTATATATATATATGACGGTAATTTTTTGCCAGGATTTTTCAGGCAACTGTGCAAATTCATCGCTTTTGATAGAAATTTTATATTTTTTGCTTAAAATGCAACTGTTTGGTTGGAAATTAATCAGGTTTGGTTGATCATTTAACTACTTTCCTCCAAACTCATTCTTTTGGTTAAAGATTTATCACTTTAGTTGAAAATTGATCTCTTTGTTTGAAAAAGTAACTATTATGTTGAAAATTCGTTTTTTTTATTTGGCTTAAAATTAATTTTTTTAATTGGAAATGTTACTATTCCATTTTTGTTTGCAAATTTATATTTTGTTTAAAAATTAGAATTGCGGTTGGAAATTAATATTTTCATGTTATCTTAGTTTCTTATTTATAAATTGAACACATTGGTTGAAAAATTATACATTTTGTTAAAAATTGGTCTTTCTGCCTTAAAAATTCATCTGTTCTGTTAACAGTGACTTTTTTATTATTAAAAGTACAATTTTTTGATTAAAAATTAATCTTCTTTGGTTTCTTATTCAACTATTTTGTTGAAGTTTCGCATTTCTTGGTAGAATTATACTGTTTTTTATACAAAATTTACATATTTTTTATTTGAAGTATCAACTATTATATATTTCATTGAGAATTATCCTTTTTTAATTTAAAAATCAACTACTTGGTTGAAAGTTGAGCTACTTTATTGAACATTCATCTCTGATGAAAAAGTTAAACAATTTTTACTACTTCAATTATACACTATTAATGTAAAAATTGGTAAATTGTTTAATTTGGAACCTATTTAGAACAATTTCATGAAATCAATTATTATTAACTTTGGAATACTGGAATTACAATCAATTTACTTTAATTTCTTGATCTCAAAAAATTCCTGTAATTTCCCACTTTCCCGGTCCAGCGGCCACCCACAAAAAGTTTCGAACAATTTTTTTAATTTGAAGGTGGAAAAATAATACAACCATAAATTGGAAGAAAGAACGAATATTTCTTTCAGAACTTTGGGCATCGGAATTTGTTATCAGAACTTGAAATATAAGCTGCACGCGACAATCAATTTTTGCAGAAATGACACTGCATTCGTTGAAGGGTGTACTTTCTACGTGATACGTCTTTTTTGCCTGGAAAGCGTGGACAAATCCTGGAACGAATGTCCAAAGGAACTTTACCGCAGGGGGCATTCGCCACGGAGAAAGGCACAAAGACACTTAACATCTATTATGCGTGCAAAATAATCACAATCATAATATTATAAGCGTTTCGAGTAGTATGTTAAAAAAACATCGCGAATAATAACTAATAACTAATAAGCCGAAGAAAAGATTAATATTCTCACACGAGAAAGTGATACCGTATACAAGTGTTTTCTCTTTATCATATACGATCATATTGCGCATTGATTGAGTTTCATTATGATCATAAACGCATTTTTAGACACAATGGACGAGAAACCGATCATTAAATATTTTTTGACGACTATAGGGAAATGTTTCCTCCTTCAATTGCCGTATCTAAAATTTTTAGAAAGTGCTCGGACTAAAAATTAAGAAAGTTCTTAGTATTTTTTAAAGGAACAAAAGTATTATGCACCATCAACTTTGTGTATTGAAATTTCTCAATAAGTAATTGTAATTCATTATAAAATCGATTTCCAAATGTTTCTAAACATTATTGATGAAAGAAAAAAATTTAATTGTAAATGACTGTTATATTAGAAAATAATTCTGTTCTTAATATTTCGTTACCACACTTAAATTTGTAAACTTTCTTACATTTTTAAAGAGATAAGAAAAATTAAATTACGGTTTCAAACTTTTTTTGAAAAAATTTGAAGTTTTTTCATAATTATGTAAGATGTGAGACTGAATTTTTTAAAAAGATTTCAGGGTAAATTTTAAATGGTTTAGGTTTTATTTTAAAACAATAATTTTAAGTTTTGAAGATTTCAAAGTGTGCTGTAGAAAAAGAATATGACAGACTTGGAGGATATTTTTTTTTATTTAGGATGTAAAAATGTTTTAGGTAAACTGAATTTTGCAGGGTAGAAAGGGAAAGAAAAAAGTAAATGGGAAAATTTAAAATGATTGTTTGGTAATGAATTCTAAGAGAGACTTGAAAAAAGTTCTCAACACATTTTTAATTATTTCATAAAATTTTTAAAAAGTGTTTAATAGATTTTGAAGCGAAATTTTAATTTTGCCTTATTACATCATCTTAGAAAAATTAAAAAACAAAATTCTTTTTAAGCATTCTTTTGCAATTTTGCGGCACAATTTTTTCATTAAAGTTCATGTTGGTTTAAAGAATGTACTTTAAAATTTGAGTAAGTTTAAGAAATATTTAAAAATTTTAACACGATTCAAAAATAATTAAAACTTGTAAAGATTTTTAAAGAATTTTGTAAGGTTTCACGAAAATGAAATTTTTTTGGATTCCTACGAAAAATTAAAATAATCTGTTATTTCGGAAGATTAATTTTAAGAGATTATTGGAAAATACCTCAAAAATTGTTAAGCCCATTAGAACCGTGTTTATATCCGCCGTTCAAGAACGTAAAAATTCACTTATATCCGCCCTTTGTCACGGGGTACTGCGAGTTGGTGGATGCAAAGCGGATATGAATTTAATGAACG
Organism: Belonocnema kinseyi; assembly: GCF_010883055.1. Lineage (NCBI taxonomy): Eukaryota > Metazoa > Arthropoda > Insecta > Hymenoptera > Cynipidae > Belonocnema > Belonocnema kinseyi. The sequence continues at coordinate 92,910,909 of NC_046660.1, read as the reverse complement.
ATTTTAAAGGCAATTTGTTTAATTTTGCAAAATTTAAAAAAAAGCAGGAAAAATTTGAATAACTTTTAACGATTAGAAAGTCTGACAAGATTAGAAGAAGAAAAGAATTACCTGAATATCCGTGTAAAAATTTTTTATTTTGAAAACTGAATTTTAAGAGAAAATTAAAACAGATTTTTAAACATATGAAATGACTTCATAAAATTCCAAAAAAGAATTTAAAAGATTTAAAAGAAAAATTGTTAAATTTGGTAAGATCAAAAAATTTGAAAAAAATGATTAAATCGAGTAAATTCAAGAAATATTTAGTAGAACGTACCCAAGCTAATCCGAATTTTTTCAGCCAATTCATCGCTCCTTCTGGACTCCTTGCTTTTGATCACTAATAATATATGTATTTTTATCAAATATGTTTACGTGGGCAAAGTACGGGGGGGGGGGGCGCTCGTCAAAATTCCACGACTGTTCACGAGGAGGGAGGGGGTGTCAAAAAGTGGTGAAAAATTGTCCACATGGTATATGAATGGCCCCTATATGAAATTAGACACGAAAATAAAGAACTAGTGCGCTTGGCACATATCGCCTCATGCCTGGGCGGGATGGGCCACTTAATTAAATGAGTTATTATATATTATTTATAAGTAAGGCTATTGTGAAGTTAGAGTATTTTAAATCGAAAACATATCATACACATGTTTTTCCAAAATTCAACGAAAAACTTAAAGCATTTAAAGTTAAAATGATGCATTCCTTAATCCTAACCTCTACCCTAACTAAATACTACAAAGAGTAAATAGAAAATCGTTTTATACCCACTTATCATTTAATAATTGTATTACAGAAAAATATAGCAATTTTTCGACTTACCCATGTACATTGTCTCCGTAAAAGTTAAATTATAGAATACGTAAACTCCCAAATACTAGTCTGGTCTTCTACAATTACTACATGACACTGAATTTCATATATATTGGGGTATTAAGCCGTTTTGTTTTTTAATGTTTACCGTATTTTTCAACCACTACAATGTTTTTCTCATTTTTATAGCATTTTATGAATTTTCAAACAAAGTTACACTGAAAATTTTTTTTAGGTATATTACTTAGAATTCTTGCTCTCCCAGCTAGAAAGTATCGCTGGATTTCGTCTTCCTAAATAGTTAGCTCAATTGAACAGATTTTCTTAGGGGCAAAATATAGGTGCAGTATCTAGAAAAGTTAGCTGTAATGTCTATATTTCTATTTTTAAACAAGTATAGGTGTTACACCTAACCTGGTTCAGCTAGATATTCTAGGTGAAAAATATAGCTAAACTTGACAGCCTATCTAGCTACGTTTTCTGGCTGAAGTGCCTATAATTTTTTCTAGCTAATAGGTCGATATATCTTTAGGTTTAATAACGCAAAAATATATCACCCATATATATAAATACTTAAATCTTTATTATGTATTAGATACATACATGACTTACTTATTAAAAATGTTAAATTGAAAACAGTTAGTTATAATCAATACATATCAATATGTACACTAGGGCGTATCGACAAAAAGTTGTAAACGAAAATTTTTTGAGGTTATACGCGCACTGATAAAAGAATACTCACTTTCCTTTGAGAGCTTCAATATGATTCTGGAGGTTACAGCTAATCAAAAAATCTCTTATTTCCATAATCGGTTCCATCATTGTCGTTGCATTACTGTATATATTATTCATTTTTTAACTCCCACAAGCCATACGACACGAGGCACGAGCTTCTTGTATTTACGGAAAAGTCGGGTGTTAGTGTTATGCGAACTAATGCAAGGCGGTACATTTTTTAAATGCATTTCAATTTATGGGCCTACAACTGATGCTACAATTACTTTAGGTTAGAATTTTTAGCTGTACGAGCAAACTAATGATAGGAAATATGCTGTTTGATCATGACTGCTAGAATGTTTAGCAAATAACGATAGAATTATCTCCCACATTTTCTGTCTGCAGGAGACAGACGGTTTATATATCTTAGCTATCTAGTTTGCAGTTCTACCTAAACTTTATTGCACATCCAGCTATATCGCCCCAGCAATATATTTCTAGCTACAAAGCTATATCATTTTTTTCAGTGTACTCAAAAAATATACCAGAAAAACAGTTCTCCCTTCTGATTGACAGCAACTCCATTTATTTTCTAATACAGACCTATAACAGTGCTGTTGTCATTCCACCCCATACGACAGTTTTTAGTAAATCAAAATTTCACCTATTACAGTTTAACAATTATATATAAATCTGTTAAAAACTTAACGTAAAATAAATAAGCCATCTAAATAACCTCTAGAAAAAAAACATATAATATGTGATTTTCTTTAAAAAATAACTTTGATAACGTTCTTTCTGATATTAATACAAAAACAGTTACAACATAAATGATAGCCTATACGAGAAAAATGAGTGGCCTCATTCTCGCCTCATTCTACCCTAGATGATTATAATGCAATTTCTTACATTGTGAATTTTTTTCCAAAATATTATAAGAAAAATTCGAGTGAATTACAAATATTTTCAGGAATTTAAGATGATTTAAATAGATAAGAAATTTTTAAAAACTTGGAAACATTTCCGAAAATTTATCAAATATAACTGGATTTCTCCCAAATTTCTAAAAATCCTAAACATCTTTTAAAGACTCGAAATTTTTCTTAATATTTTGTAAAATCTTGTAAAATAAAAAATTTCTCTATAAAATCTTCTAGATTCTTCATGTCACATCTGAAATATTAAAAAAACATTTTCAATTTTCTTCAGAATCGTATAAAAATTATATTTATATAAATTTTAAAACAAACTGACAATATTTGTATTCTTGTTCTCAATTCTCAGAATTTAATTTCAACTCGAATTAAAGTGTTCAAAAAATGTTAACAAGTACATAGTTATATGAATTTTTATGTTGTATTATTATTGATATTATTTCGTGTTCTTTATGGAATTGAAAAAGTTTTAAATTGATGAATTTCAAGTATAAGTAGGGGGGGGGGGCAAAGAGATGTTATGGTGTGTTACATGGAGAGGGACGGTGTAAAAAAGTCGAAAATAATGTTACGTAATCTGTGAGCTCCCCAATTGATTCTTTGGAGTATAATTTTACACGTAAGTCTTTTAGCTTCCGAAGGTAAAAAAATTGTGATTTTAGGACTATAATTTGTAAATGTGGAATTGTGATATGCAGAAAAGATATTTTGAAGAAATAGATGAAGATTCTTGGTCTCCAGCTGGTACGTTATACATCGTTATTCAGGAGAATTAAGAGTAATTAAGGCCATCATTAAGACCTTACTGCTTGGCGTCACGCCGCGCACTGCAATCCCGATGATATAAACATTTTCCACGAGAAAACAATGAAATACGTTACATTTTTTTATTACACCATTAAGCCGTTTCCCTTTTGGGGTCGACGTGACTCATTCGGTGGGGAAGGCAGTAATGTGAGAAAGGGATATACAATTTTTAGATTGATCCAGAATTCTCGTGTTATTTATTTAAATAGCACGTTTGTTCCGCAACGCTGCTCCGACCCAAGTTGCTGATCAATCTCTCTAGCAATCACCCCAAGTGAACATCCTCACAAATTCGTTATGCGAGGTTCCCCACTTGGGTCCATTAATAGCCAAGGTCTTTGTTTCAGGCGTCATTCACTCTACTGACACTCTTTTTATTAACTATTTGCCACCATATTTTTCTGTCCTCGCATAGTTCTCTAGCTTCTTTTACGTCCATGCTTTTTTTGAGCAGAGTTTTCCCGCATATTATGCGTAAGAATCTCATGTCAATTGCATTAATTTTATTCTGATATTTTTCTTAATAGCTCCATGTCTCGCTACTGTATAGTACGTTTGGTACAAATACAGAATTATATATTGCCATTTTAGCTTTATTTGATATATTTTTACTTCTGATAAGGGGCCCTATTCTATACCAATACCCTTCTTACTTTCGTTTACTTTCGTATTGCACACGGAGAAAACTATATCGCATGAATTGCAATACATACCGTAATTCTTGAGGTATATATAGTAATTATCGCATTATAATAGCGTAAAAATGTGATATCGTACATTGCAAGAATTAACATTATATTATTATATTATATATGTGAGGGTTCTAGTAGTGGCCAAGCGATGTTAGTGCTTTATAATATCGTACAAAGCTCCGGAACCTGCTTGTACGTTATCATATTGCGCTTTATTTCAATATAGAGGTTTTGCGATATCATTGTGCGATATCTTTTGCTCCGTGCATAGTGTTTTCTCACTCTTTCCTTCGAGCACCATAGTTTTTGCAAGCATTATTATAAAATATTATTAAATAATTACTTGTGTTAGATTATTGAAAATAACCATTAATTTCAGTAAGGATATACAATAGAAAGGTTTAGGATAACTTTTTTTATAGCGGATAACAGACCCTCTCAAATCGGCTTCAAATTTGAAAAAAGAAAAGGCATACATATTTTTAATTTTAATTTTAACAAGTATCGCTAAGCACTTGAATTTTCCGCTGAAGAATTTTATGTATCCATCATATGGTTTATCGACCTCGAACACACCACCACGCTACCCCTAAATTCACCAAATTTAAATCATTTTTCAGATTTAAAGGGATTGCAAAACTTTTTGAGGGTATTTTAAGGGTATTTTAAAAGATTTAAAAGGATTTAAGAACTTTATCAGATATTATGAGATTTTCAGGGAAAGTTATACAACTTGTAGCTTGTCAAAAATTATTATTGTTGTTTAAGTGGAAAATCTATTAATATATTTAAGTAATTTTCAATATAAATCCTGTTAAAAAAAGATCGACTTCTTGAAGAACAAAAATTATTTTCAAACTAATTAAAAATCACTTTAAAATGTGGATAATAATTCCACTAGGCTAACAATAATAATTTTTTCAAACAAAAGAACAAACAAAACATGTGTGTATTCAGGGGTACTTTTAAGTACATTTTGGGTAATATTGGGGTGTATTAGAAATAGTAAACCCATATGATTGATACATAGCATTCTTCGTTGAAATTCTCGGAAATGTATTAAATAAAAAAATTTAATAAAATATGATGACGACGCGGGAGCACCAGGTCGCGCCCCAGGTCGACTCTAATCTTTAGTAATTTTGGCTGTTGAAATAATCTAAATTTTGAAAAAGTTCTCATAGAATACGTGATAAACTAACTGAGGAGCGACCTGGTTCACCCGGGATGCCGACTCAACATTTATAATCGTTTTCATTATTCACAAAATTTAAATGTTTTAAAAGTTCTCGTAGAATACGTATTATACTACCTGGTGCTCGATCTGGCGCAACCGGATCGTCGACTCACAATTTTTAGTAATTTTAGTTTTTGAAACAACCTAAATTTTTAAAAAGTTCTCGTAGAATACGCACTAAGCTACCTGGGGCGCGACCTGGTGCAACCGGGTCGTCGAATCACCATTTGGAATTGTTTTCATTATTGACGAAATAAAATTTTTTTTAAAGCTCTCGTAGAAAACGTTTTAAACTATCTTGTGTTCGACCTGGAGCACCCGGATCGTCGACACACAATTTTGAGTAATTTTGGCTGTTGAAACAATCTAAATTTTGAAAAAGTTCTCGTAGAATACGTGCTAAGATACCTGGGGCGCGACCTGGTGCACCCGAGTCGTCGACTGACCATTTGGGATTGTTTTCATTATTCACAAAATTTAAATTTTTTAAAATTTTTCGTAGAATACGTATTATTACTACCTGGTGCTCGATCTGGTGCAAACTTTTTTCACGCCGGTAGAAATTTGTTTGCCAGGAACAAGTGTTCTCAGAAATGATTTACATTTGTTGTTTTAAATTTTCTCTTCAACAGGCGTCGAGATATCCAGCTACTAGACTTGCATTATAACATTATAAGACATGTAAAGGTAGTAAACCAATGCCAGAATTTGGAAACTACAAAATTGTGTGTTGCAGTGTTACCTTACGTTTGGGAAATAAACTTCCAATACATGTAGTGGAAGTTTCCAACAGAAATTTTGAACAGTGTGGACATAGTTTTTCCAAAACCTTTTTGTAGAATTTTCTGCATGAATCAACTAGTTCAAAAGAAAGGAATCCTGATTTTATACAACATTCGAATAATTTTATCTACTCCACGATCAAAAGTATTGCTCCTCTACTATCGGCGAGAAAACTATAGGCATCTGCCTTTGGAGCTTAACAACTCAGTCAAAAAAAATTCTAGCGCAACAAAAAAACAGTCCTTTAAAAGCTGAAAGTGTTCTACGTTAATGAGCTTAAAGACGTTTATGTAAAAAAAATTTTGTGCTTAGCAGACTGAAAAATGCAAAAAAAGTAAGGATTTTTGGGTACATTTAAGAACAATCAAGTTTAGAGCATTATTTCTTATACAAGGGGCGATGGAAAAAATTTGAGAAAATTCATGAGTATGAGGAAAACTGTTGTGAACCAGTTGCAGTTGATAAATTTAAAAAATAATAAAAATTATTGCTTAAAAGCACAAAAACGTGCAACTATATTATCTTCAGTTCTAATACAGATAATAAAGCGATTCAAACTGCAAACTGTCATTAATAGGCTCTGTATTTATTTTCGATCACCCGGAAGGATGTGTTAGTCTCCTTTTTTGTGAAAATCGCGATATTTTTAGACATTTTTTTTGTTGGAAAACAAGTAACAGAAAGCAAGGGGGGGGG
>NC_046660.1:92893257-92904081 GCF_010883055.1 Belonocnema kinseyi | reverse complement strand
TTCTGTCACTTGCTTTCCAACAAAAAAAATGTCTAAAAATATCGTGAATTTCACAAAAAATAAGACTAACACATTCTTACGGGCGATTGAAAATAAATACAGAGCCTATGCATTACAGTTTGCAGTTTGAATCGCTTTAATATCTGTATTAGAACTGAAGATAATATAGTTGCACGTTTTTGTACTTTTAAGCAACAATATTTATTATTTTTTAAGTTTCTCAACTGCAACTAGTTCACAACAGTTTTCCTCATACTCACGAATTATTTCAAATTTTTTCCATTGCCCCTTGTATAAGAAATCATACTCTAAACTTGACTGTTCTTAAATGTACCCAAAAATCCTTATTTTTTTTAGATTTTTTAGTCTGCTAAGGACAACAATTTTTTTACATAAACGTCTTTAAGCTCATTAACGTAGAACACTTTCAGCTTTTAAATGACTGTTTTTTTGTTGCGCTAGAATTTTTTTGACTGAGTTATTAAGCTTCAAAGTCAGATGCATATAGTTTTCACGCAGATAGTAGATCTTATTTACCGCAACGAATGTCCTTCTTTCAACGCTAATCTGAATCTATGAGTTCTCTTTTTTCATGATGCGCAACACGTAATTAAGAACAAGTCATACATAATTGTCCGATTTGTTTTTCATCACGATTGCATTAGAAACTGAATTTAAGTAATGAAAAACGAGATTATAGAACAAATGTAATTTTGCAGGAATGATTATGATGACTATCTATAAAAGTCTAATAAATATATAACTTTTTATGTATTTAACCAATTTCTTAATAGGTTAGTCCTTATTTCCATTTTTTTATGTTTGCTCCTACTCGATATTGTATCCAAATGGATTCATACATTTACTCATCACCCCAGGCAATTGAGGAAAAATTTTTCCTTTGCAGGACTCTTTTAGTTTTTATTCAAATCACTCATCCAAATAGGACGATAATCGCTATGTAATGCTTAAAATATCAAAAAAAATTTAATTTGAAAATGTAGAAAATGATGGACCTAACAATTAGGGTCAAAAACGGAATTTTTTTATAGTTATTAACTTGAAGACTTCAATATTGTCAAAAAATGGCATATATTATTGTAAATTTTGAAAAATTCCAAGATGTGAGCCAATTACATTTTAAATATTCCAAAAAAGCTATTATTTCTGTATTTTTCAGTAAAATATTTTTAAACTTTGCTGGAGAAAGAAGTTTGACTTTAGAAATGAGCCTAATGATCTTAGAAGTCAAACTCATTTTTCTATTAATGTATTTAAATATTTCATTTAAAAGTACAGAAATGAGCTATTTTTTGAATACTTAATTGATCATAAAATAAGATTTTATGAAAATTTGAACTTCTGGAATCGTCGAATGATTTCTAAAGTCAAACTTCCTTTTCTAGCAATGTTAAAAAATATTTGATTAGAAAATTCAGAAATGAGCTATTTTTTAATTTCGAATTGGCCGTTATCTTACTTTTTTAAAATTGTTTTCTTTTAGAATAACCGAGTGCGTTCGAAAATCACACTTCTTTTTAAAGCAAGGTTTGAAAATATTTATCCGAAAGCTGCGAAAAGAGTTATTTTTTTACTATTTAATTGCTTGGGTTTTTTTAAATCCATTAATTTACGTGTCTACCATTTACTTTATAATAACGTATTACATTTTTTTAATGTGTTGAAACCTCCAAATTAAGAACTAGAGATAATGCTATTTTCGACTCTAATTGTTTAAGTCCGCCCTTTTGAACATTTTGAAAATTTATATATATTTTTAACTGGGATATTTACGTCATGTAAATCAAACATTTACACAGTTTTACGATGGGTAAATATGAATGGATTTAAATAAAATTTGGAGGACATTCTATTTTTGGGCATTCGCACCAGAATCGCAGTAGGCGTAAACGATTTTCAATCAAATAAACTAAAATAAGGAACACCCTATTCCTTAATCCCTCATCATCACCTAAGGAATATCATTCATCTGATTTGGAGCTGTGAAAAATAGTAAATAAAAAATTCCTAGAGCGGTAAAAAACTAAATAACGAAAGATCCAAAGCTCTTCGACATATTCGAGGTCAAAGGAGATGGCAAAAAATCGTGGTACTCAATGTGACAAAACCAGATCGTGATGTACCGTTAAAACTCGTTTGGACATTTTCTTGTCTCTTCTTTGGAGATATAGCCTTTCATTTGTGTCTATCGATTCTTTAAACGCAACCTGACGTTTTGAGATAAAAACGAGTCTATTGGGTTAAATTAAAATAAAAACGCTTATCGCTCCACTCAAGCGGCAATAATTATTTGCAGATGTTGCCATGCACAGTCATTGTTTTTTTCAAAAAAGATGGTAATGAGAAAAATTTAAACTATTGAGTGATGAAAACCCAAATGATCATCTCTTTAGCTATTAAGTGGATAATTTACGTTGGTCTTTGCTATCATAATATTCACTAAAACTTTAGAACTTGAAGATTTACATTTTTAAAAAAACTTGATCCTACCTGATAATTGTTCCATCCTTAATCTCTAGACATTCAATGTCAGTTTATATACACAGGAACTGAACTCACCTGGAACAAAGAAAGGACATTTTTAGTTAAAGATTTACTAAACTAATATTTTAGAAAATTAAAATTGACAGTATATAAGTTATTCGTCTTCATTAATTTAGAAGCTCAAACAATTCAAAATATTTAGAATGTCGTTGCATTTTAGTGCAATTACAAACTTAAAATAGTTTTGCAAATATATGTGGAAAAATAATTGTTTTTAATTAATTATTTTCTAGCATGGATTCCTCTATGTTTCTACAATACCGACTTGCAACTTAGAAAGTTCCGAGATTCTTCGATACGCGACGCCACTAGCTTGATAGGAAATTCCCCTGGAAGTATGCAACTATCCTATCCAAACGTATCAAATATTATATTGAAAAATTCGTCTGATTAATCTAAACTCGAAAGATTATTCACACAAAATATATTTTTTATTTAAATTTCGGAAAGATTAGCATTCAATTTTCTTTTGGTTTGAAAATTCATCTCTTTTGGTAGAAAATTATAAATTAAGAAAGTTGTGACTAGATTAATCTTTTTTGGTAAAAAATTCAACCATTTTGTCGAAAATCCACTTTTTTGTTTTGAAAATTTATCTTTTCAGGCAGAAATTTAATCGTTTTTAGTATAAAATGCTACTAACATGTTCTCTCTCAAATGTGAAGAAGTAAAAATTTTACTAATATCAATAATTAGTGAGTGAATTCTAGGTATTAACTAGGTTCAATAAACAGATTTAAAAGTTCGTCTTTCTTGGTTGAATTCAACTATGTTCAACTTTTTTGACAGCTTTCACATAAAGTAGACCGAATCCGAGCTATTCCTATTTTGCCTTTTACATTTTCTGCTATTGGGACGGAAAAGATGCGGTTATTCAAAACATATATTTCATATTTTTTTATGAAATATTTAAACATAAAAAAAAATCCATATTTTCTTATGCGTTTCAGGTAAGTGGTAACATGTCCGGCTTGTGTTTCTTCAATCTCCATGAAATTGTACGAAGTTTGAGCTTTCGAGTTTTCGAAACCTGTTGCCCTGATAAATTTTATTTTATTTTATTCTTTCACATAATGAATTTTACATTTTTGCATGTAAAATTATCGGCCGAATTGGAATATCACAACAGTTTCGTAAAGTTACTCCGATACACGAGGGTCCTTTTATTTACATCCAGCAGAGATGTAAAATTCAATAAATTTTTTTACAGTGTAGTATAAAATGAACATTTTATCACAAGCCTGATTTGTAAAACCACCTTTATTATCATCCCAGTAAAAAAATATAATTTTCGTGAAGTGGCCAAGTAAAACAAAATGATTTGAGAAGCTTCTAAACTTAGTTCTGTTTCTCTGGGATACTAATTAAACTGTTCCAAATCAATTTTGCAAAATATTGATCTTTTTCTGAAAACTTTTCTAAAAAATAATTGAATTTATGTAAGAATGTGAAGGGAATTTGAATGATTGAATCGCGATAAAAGACCACTGAGACTTTGACATGAAGCAAACCAGCAATAAGACTTCTCAAGTACTCTATTATAGTAGATTCGATGCAAATGCTGTACAATTCTCTCTTAGAATTGAAAACTTCCTCACGAAAACTCTTAAGAATAAGTGAAACTAGAGATGGTAGTTTCAACTATTACTGTCGCAATGAATAAGGGGCCATCCATATACCACGTGGACACTTTAGGGGGCGAGGGGGGTTATGGCGAAATTCCACGCTTGTCCACGAGGGGGGCCGGGGGGGGGTCGAGCTAGAATCCACGTGGACACACATTTCCCTAAATCTGTGAAAAAATATACTGAAATGAGACAAGGTATATTCTAGGTATACTCTAGGTATACTTCTAGGTCATTTTAGTACTCTTCAAACCCATGGAGGATGATTGTTTTGGTGCTAAAAACTAACAATAAGTTTGACTAGCAGCTCCTGAGTGGTGCCAAAGTTAACCGGGAAACTGTCAAACATGTTAAAAATTCGAGTGAAAAAACGTCATTTTAGTACTCTTCAAACCCATTGAGGGTGATTGTTTTGGTGCAAACAACTAACAAAGAATTTGACTATTAGCTCCGGTGTGGTGCCAAGGTTAAGTGGAAAACTATCAAGCATGTCAAAAATTCGAGTGAAAAAACGTCATTTTAGTACTCTTCAAACCCATCGAGGATGGTTGTTTTGGTGCAAACAACTGACAAAGAATTTGACTGGCAGCTCCTGAGTAGTGCCAAAGTTTACTGGGAAACTTTCAAACATGTCAAAAATTCGAGTGAAAAGACATCATTTTAGTACTCTTCAAACCCATCGAGGATGATTGTTTTGGTGCAAACAACTAACAAAGAATTTGACTGGCAGCTCCTGAGTAGTGCCAAAGTTGACTGACATTTTAATCAGCAATCGGATGAAAGTTTCGTCCTTTTCATTAACCAAAATTTTAATCTATAGGATACTTCTATAAAAATAATATGTATATAAAAAAAGAAACTACGAAAATCTCACTTTTTATGCAAATTCACAGCTCGCAACAATGAGTTTCAAGAGAACTAAAATCACTTTTCTTGACTTGAATTTTTGGCATTTTTGACAGCCTGCCAATCAACTTTGGCACCACTCAGGAGCTGCCAGTTAAATTCTTTATTAGTTGTTTGGACCAAAACAATCATCCCCAATGGGTTTCAAGAGTACTAAAATTACGTTTTTTCACTCGAATTTTTGACATGTTTCACAGTCTGTTGGTTAACTTTGGCACCACTAAGGAGCTTCCAGTCAAACTTATTGTTAGTTTTTAACTTTTAAACAATCATTCCCCCTGGGTTTGAAGAGTAATAAAACGACGTTTTTTCATTCGAACTTCCGACCAGTTTACCGATGAATTGTTGCAAAATGCACCAACAGCTGTTAGCTAGTCAACGAGTTCCGACCTCCCGGACATTTTGAAGACTAATAATATTAATATTTTCATGAAATACGTCCACGTGGACAAAGTATGGGGGGGGGGCATTTGTCCAAATTCCACGGCTGCCCATGAGGGGGGGGGGAGTGGTGAAAAATTGTCCACGTGGTATACGGATGGCCCCTAATCATAACGTTAGGCTGAGGATTGAAACTGAAAGGCTTCATCGCTATATCAGATCTCGTAATTCAAAAATTAAACAGATTCTCTCGCTTCAATATTTTTGTATCATATTATGTAAGACATTTCATTTATATAAATATTTAAAAAAAATCAATGAATTACTTTCTTATTTTTACTCTATTACAAAAAGGTAAACCATAAAGAACGTTACGTTGTTCTTAAGATGACAATTAAGATATAAGATTCTTAATATTGACAGCCCTCAGATTATGAAGACCTCGATCTGACATATATAGCGAATCCAATCAAGTTCTTTAACTCTTGCATTGTATTGTTGAAACATAAATAGAACAAAGGATTCTGCTCTAGGTCTATTATATTTATATTTTTTACTACCGTTAATCAGATGAACGACTACTTCCTAAGATGGGGGAGGAGACCACTCATTTGCTGAGGTCAGCTAATTGAAGGCCCTCTTTCCCCTCAACCACTTTACTCCAGTCTTATTGTTCGCAACGTGTCACATTGTGAAAGCTATTATGCAGATCGTCCACTGTGAACTCGCTCATAAGTTTTTACACAATTTAATTATCAGTAGCCTCCCTTACTGAGAACTTACAACTCAGACGTAGATATATTTAAATACCCCTCACTTACTTTTAGAACTTTGCAATTTTTTATTGTCGAATTTTAACATACAATGTGCACCATAATATAGTCGAAACGATTAAATTTTATGCTTTGTCGTCAGTCAAGACAAATGTTAACTTAAAATCAGTTGAGACATTCGAGAAACAAAGTTCAGTTGTTACGTCAGGCTAACCTTACAATTGAATGAAACCAAAGTTCAGTAGTGTATTTTCTTTTAAATCTGCAAATCGATCTGTAGGTAATGTTATTTAATGTTGATCACGAACTGTCTATGAAGGATATGGTAGCGATAATTTATTTTTCGATTCACCCTTCGATATAGTGTTGCTGCATTTGAAATCAGAAAATCTTTAATTGTGAATGGAAAATGAAACATCTTTTTGAGGTAAACTTTTTCCACATAGGAAGTCGCGCACTCCCATGAGCAGGAGTTACTGTAGGCGTATCTAGTACACGATAATCCTTTCTTCTTACATCTCTTCAAATACCTTCTGAACAACGTTCAGTAGCTCTGATCGGTCACGATTCTTGAATGAACCTCCGTGAACGATCAATTCGTTCGGCTCGGTGTTGAAGCAGCGATTTGTGGAGGACCGTTTCACGTTCGTTATCATAGTACATATTATCTTTCCACTTTCATAAGGAATTATTGCCAGTTTCATAAGAATTACTGCAACATGTAGAGCTCAGTGTACAACAGCAAAATTGATTTAAATAGGTCATTGAAGGTTGATGTACTTCTGATATCTTTAAAAGATTGCCTCTTTTAACATTTGTTTTATGATTTAAATGATCCTGAAAATACTTTAAAAATGCATTGAAAAATTGTCCTGGATTTTGGAACGTGAGGACTTTTCATTCATAGTCTTGTATGGGTGTTTTGTGTTGATACGGGGTCTTTGTTAATGGCTTTTTCTTACAGAACGCCAGTATTTTTAACCGACCCACGCGACTCCAAATCTCGCAATGCCTTTTAGGCGGCGGACGTGATGTCACGTACATCAGCTGCAAGATTATATACTTAACGGAAGCCGTTCCGTTCGCAAATCGATTTCTCTGATCTGAATCCTCTTAAATAACACTTTTATAGAAAAAGGCATACAAAACTTTCCTCATTGAAAAAACCCGCTTTGAAATAAAATATATTCGATGTTCATTATGTTCAAATTAACTATTATGAAACTTCATCATCGCAAAATGAGCTTTCTTCATGAAAATTCTGTCAATTAATACAGTATTAATTAGTAACCTATTATACATTATTTTTAATTGAGTCAATATAACTTGTATTTTTAATACAGGCCTTTCTCGTGAGTATAAAAAGATGCGTTCCATAATCCACATATCCATAAAGTTTAACCGATGGTTTAAACGTGTCCATTTTTTTTACGACATTCGTTGTTTCCGCAAAGCCATTTTGCTTCGAACTCGAGGGAATTTTTTTACATCCTTGCTCAAGAAAGAGCATAAGAGGGCACGAAAATTATGCAAATTATTTTAAAAATAATTAGGAGTTTCGAAAATGAGTAAAGAACAGCTGCTACAAAAGGCAGAAAATCATGTCTTTTGTCAACTTTAAACTTAATTAAATCAACTGATCAATAATTTCCTAAATATTAGCTTTATTTACGTTGACTCTGACTTATTCGCTAGTTAGCAAGCTACTTCCCCATTGAACTTTCTTCTGTGTTGGTTTTGAGTAAGGTAAGACAAGATAACACTATAATCGACTCATGCTCCCGAATGTTATGTACACTTTAACTAATCTTGGTTAAATTAAAAGAAATCGTGTAAATTCGAAATTGCGCTGACAGAAAAAAAACTTTAAATAATTCTGAAAACATTTGAGAGGTTTGATTATTCCATATTCACAAATGATATGTAATATTATAATATTATAACATTATACATAATATAATACTGAATCATTTAATGAACAAAATCTAAACAACAAATTTATTTTCTGATATTGTCCCAAGAATATTTGTAAAGGAAATTATAACCGAAGTACTGCTAGATAGACAATTATCCGCCAAAAATTTAGACAGTTTAAAACAAATTGTTAATATTTGTATTTTCTTCTAGATAAGCCGTCATATATAACAATTTTATAATGAATTAATTTTAATGTTACGTAAAAGTAATATAAAATATTTAATCTGAGCTTACACGTGATCCGATAATTGCTCCTAGGGCTGTACGATTTATAATAAACTGCAATTAAAATTGAAAATTGAAAAGGCAGCAACTACAGTACTCAAAAATTATTTGTATTAGAAAAGGCAGCACATGCAAAAAACCGGGAGTAAATACACAATGTATGATAGGAAATTAACGCCTGAATTCGAGGCCGACTTATATGCGCAAGAAGGATTTACCACGATTTGATTTAGGTCAATAAATTACCTTCCGATGACTAGAAACAAAGTGAGTAGCCCAAAGAGTCGCCCAAAAGACATGTAATAGGCGATTTATTGTTCAACTTTGGGGTTTTTTGACAAATCTTGGCAACCTTGCAATTCTTCTGTAGAAGTCGCCGAATCTCCCGGCGTAAAGTTTCACGGAAAAAGACAGCAACTACTACCAAGACCAGGGTTTGCTACAAAATTCCAAGTTAGAAATTCCCTAACTTTTCTTGACTTTGCCCTGGCCAATTTTTTATGTTTCCAATTTTTCTTTTAGGCATACGAACATCCTTAAGCCTAGGAGATTAATAATATTAATGTAAAAATTAACAGAATATGGAAAACCACATTTAAATGTTCTCGACGATTTTTTCCATTAACTTAGTTCTTAGTTAGTGCCTTTTTCCATGGAACTGAGCATAGAACGGCAGAGGTAACATAGAAACAAAATCAATGACGGCACGGCGCGTGGATCTTACTCTCCTTGCACATTGCGTCACAAGTGGAATTAAATCGAATAAGTAATTCGAACGTGCAATGCGATTAAGGGACCGATTTATAGCAATGCTGATACGGCTTCGTTCTAACTTAGTGGCTTGTTCCCGGTCTCGTATCAAGTTTCGAGGCGTTTACACCGATTCAAATGTATTTGTTTTAATCGAAAAGGACAACAGCTGAGAGCCATTTCAAATCAAATAAAGATCTTTTTTGTCGAATTTCGTTATGGGCAATGTACAGCAAAGAGTGTTTAAGATTAGATCAAGCATTTATAGACCGGAAATAGCTAACGTACTATTTTATAAGAAGGCTTTAGTCTTATACCCTAGTTTTAGAGAATTGAGATGGGGGAAAAGTATTTAAGCTTTAGTTTAGAGGAATTAAATTCAAAAAGTTCTATAGATTCCATGTCATCATATGATGATTGGCTTCGAATAACGGGGTCTAAAGCCTAAAAATACCGATTTTGTGGTATTGCCGATGTTTCAGTACAAATAATATGGAAACATGACTTTTTAGTAGATTTTATAAGAATTTCACGTAAATCAGCAAATTATCTATCATTTCACGTAAAATTCAGTAAAATCTGCTAAACTCGGATTTTTGAGACGTTTCTAGATTTTACTGGTAGTCAGGTGAAATATGCCATAACTCAGTATGTTTAACTGAACTTCATGTAAAATCTACTGAAATGCAATGTTCATATTTTTATCGATCGTGTTGTAAATTTTACGGAATTTTTTTCTGCGTGTAGAAGTACGTTACTGAATCTCAGAGACTCGTTGAAATCAGTGAAAACTACTGAGTTTTCAGTAAATAGACACGTACTTATTAGTCATTTTTACCTATTTATATAATCTCTAAATTTAAATCAGTGAAAATTCACAAAGAATGACATCAACAATGAAAATCAATCACGGGCTTCTTGCTACACGATTTTCAGTGAAACTTGACTGAAAAATCAGTAATTGTTCACTGCAGCTCCAATTCAATAAAGTTAACATGATTTTTCAGCGAGAAACTATGAACAGAATTACAGTGAACAATCACTGATCTAATAAGTGGAAGACTATTTATTAGATCAAATACATATTTGGAGAGAATATTTTCTTCAATGAGCATATAATTTATTTAAAAAAAAGCATAAGTTTTGCTTTATAAAATACAAAATTTAAGAATATTGAACTAATAAAGAACAAAAATAAAATGGTGAGGAAAGATCAAACAGGCAGTGAGACCTGAAACTATATTCTGCTACACATGTGTGAAGCACCGGGCCCAAAATTGGTATCAAACATGTAGGGCCAATGAACCAAATGAGGGAGGGTTCGACAACGAATTTTACATCGTTGGCGAGCAATGCGGTTCTGAGTGTGCCATGAAATGCCAGGAATACCGGGTGATCTAAAAATACCGGAAATCGGACGGAAAGCGTGACATGGTTACAGCGATTGGATCTGTGCCCGCGAGAGGTCGCCCGTTTATTATCAGGACAACTATTAGGGAACAATGAACCAGCAGAAGGCTTTTATTGCTGACTAATCGACAATGATGTTTCAAAACTAGTGCATCTTAGACGCCACTAAACTAGCTTGGCAAGAAATATGGTTATAGAAGGAAACAATTATT
>NC_046660.1:92872907-92893157 GCF_010883055.1 Belonocnema kinseyi | reverse complement strand
CAGTATTTATCGTTAATTATGGTAGAAGCTTTGATGCTTACTCTAACGTTTCCTCACTTATAGTGAAAAGTCTTATTTATATTATCAAATAAGTGTAATTTATCTTTTAAACTTATAGTTTAAAATTAAAAGCCTTAATCTCGTTTAGATTTATAATAAGAAATACAGCCAAACGGTAAATGAAACAAAAATTAAAAGCATCCAATACGGAATTAGACTAATATTGTGATTTTAGAGCTTCACTATTCTCGAAATATACGAAACTCACCAATCTTTTAAAATCTCTTGAAATCTCTAAGATCCGTAGAAATTCTTAGACGTCCATTGAAGTTTAATTTAATTTATTCCTTATAGTTCTATAGAAATCCGTCCGTGTCCGTTTAAATCTTACAAAAATTATAGATTTCCTGAACAACTTTTTAAAGTCCTTTGAAATTTACTGAAATCCTACGAAATTCTTCAAAAACGATAACAAAATTTTAAATCTCGTTAAATTACTTAGAATTATTTAAAATACCCTAAACCTTTAAAATCATTTGAAATTGAAAATTGCAATATATTTCAAAATCTCTTAAAAATTCATGAATTCTTTGAAATCCACCGAAATCTCGTAGAATCCCATAAAATCTTATGAAGATACTTGAAATACCTTGAAATAATTTAAATCCTTTCAAATCCACTGAACTCTATTAAAAGCCCTTTAATTTTGTTGAAATCCTCTAAAAATTCTGGATTTCGAATTTTGTAAAATTCCTTGAAACCCCTTAAAATTTTGTAATGCCGTATATAAATATGCCGTAAATAAAATGCCGTAATAAAAATTCTTTGGAATGTTACGAAATCATTTGAAATTCCTTAGAAATTTTTTTACTTTTGTCATTTTCTAGATATTACGAAATTCTTTGACATCTCAATCAAACTCCTAGGAATTTCAGATTCTTTCGATTTCCAAATATCTTTTGAAATCCAATACATCAAGAAATCTTTAATACCCTTTAAAATTCATTTTAAAATGTTAAAATCCTTGAAATCGTCTGAGGCCATATAAAATCCCACAGAGTCCCTTAAAATTTTATTCAATTACGCTCACTATCTAAAAATATTTATATAAATTCTTTGAAATTACTTTCAATTCTTTGAAATACTTTGACGTCTTTGATACCCTTTCAAATTCCTCTTAATTTTTTTGAAACTTTTATAGATCTTTAAAGTCCATGGTCATCCTATTAAATCATGCAAGTCCGGAAAAATTCCTAAAAAGTCCATTAAAAAACTTTGGAACCCGGTAAATATATGGAAATTTGTAATATCTCTTGAAACATATACAAACATGTTTAAAACTTTTAAATTCTGTGGAACCAGATTAAACTTCTTAAAATCTTTGAATTTTTCTGAAAGCCCTTGGCATCTTTTAAATAACTCTAAAAGCTTTGAAAGCCTATAAAATCCTTTCAAATCACTGAAATCAGTTATGATTCTTATAAGTTCCTTGGAATTTGCTGAACAAACGTTAAATTTGCAGAAATACTTTCAAATCTTTTGAAATTTTGATTTTTGAGATGGCGAATATGTTATTTTAGCCAATCTCGAGAAGAAAATTGAAAATACGTTCAAAGTCAAAGGAAATAAATAGTAGCAATAACGAGTAATTTAAGAAAATAGCAGTATTAGTGTTTATTTATTAAACACAGTAGCAAAATAGTTGCAAATTTTTTAAAAGTGTCAAAAAAGCGTGAGTAGCAGCGTGAGTCCGATACCTCTGTAAGTGTTACAAATAGGTTCGAAAATGAAAAGAGCAGAAGATGAGTATGTGCTTTTCGCGAAAAATTAAAATTGAAAGACGAGAGAAGTAAAAGTGAGGGAAAAAGTTTCGATCGCAACCCTCTGGAACCTCTCAACCGTAGACTCAACCAGGGCGCAGTGAACTTGATGTCGCGACGGGCTATGGCGCCGGAAAAGGGCGTCTGTGATCGATACGCGAAGCATAATACATGTGTGGATTCGGATCCCCTGGAAGTACTTACATAGAAGGGAGGCGGTGAACCGGAGATGGGAGTTAGACTAAGCGGTGCCACGACGACCTTGAGGCTATTGGACTCATACGCAAAGTTATGATTTGGCTCCTGGATTGACCTCTACTATTTACGCTAAGAATAATAATGATTTAAGGCCATATCTTTATATACAGGTGCGTCAGTCAAAAAACGATAAAACCCTCAGGCAGGAGATTCCCCTATACAAAATTGAAATGTCTCGCAAATGAACAATAATTACGAGATTGACAAGCCAAAAAACCAAATATGAATATTGATCTGAACATTCTATACTATAATCGTAATATTTAAAGACCAAAATAATAATCTTTTATAATGTCTTTCCAAATGTAAAAAAATGCAAAATAATTCGATTCATAAGACTTTAGAAGACTTTAAGTTAGATAAAAAAGAATTCACAAAAAATAAAAAAAGTCCATTGATTTGAGTAGAATTGAGAGAATTTCGAAAAATTCAAGTTAATAAAAAAAATACAAGAGAATTCTAAAAAATTCAAAAGAATGTAGAAGAATTCATTATAAATTAATAAGAAATAAGGGTGAATTCCAAATGAATTCAATGAATTACAAAAAAATTAATTAATTAAAATAAAGTAATTGATATAATTGGCCGATGTCCTCTTGGGATTCTTCTAACTTAATAAATAATAAAATAAACGAGTGTGAGTAAAATCAAACGAAAGCCATGTCTTTTGTGCGGTACCTTTGATGCTATTTCATGAAAACCCTGTAAAAATTATTAAGATATCTTAGGGAGCATCCATTAATTATGTAAAGCTTTATGTGATGGGGGGGGGGGGGTACAAATAATCTTTACGCAATGAATGAACGCTCTCTTGAGAGCTTTCCAAATCCCTTAAAATCATTAAAATCCTTAGATATTAAAACCATTGAAATTTGTTTAATCTTTTCAAAATGTTTTGGTATCTTGTTAAATAGTCTAAATTCTAAAACATTTAAAATCGGTTGAAAACTTCTGAAACTTTTTTAATTCCTTGGAAGTTAAAAAAATTGAATCTTTAGAATCCTTTGGAATGACTTTAAATTATTAAAATATATTCAAAATTCCTGGAAAACCTTAAAAATACACTGAAATGTTTATGAACCTTTAAAACTTTTTAAAGCTCTTGAAAATTTCTTTGAATTTTAAAAAATTTCCTCAAATCTTTCAAATTCTTTAAAATCCATTCAAAGTATTGAAATGTATTAAAAATTCTATCGCTTTTTTTTAAATTACTCTAAGATATTGTAAATCCACTGAATTCTCTTGAAATCCCTTTAAGTTATTGAAATCTATTAAAACATTCTTAGAATATTTTAAAATACCCTGAAGGATTGCAAAAGAATGAAAGAAAATTTAGAAATACATATATACCTGAATTCCATCGTGGTTAACCCGCGGGTTAGTTTATAAACAAAAAAGTTACTAAAGTGATCTTTTCCTTGAAAAAAGTGACGATCGTAACAAAATTGCTAACAAGTAATTGAGAAAAAAATGGATTATAAGTAAATGCTTTTTACAAAAATTCCCTGAATTTGCACGTTTTCTTCAAAATTCTTAACTTTCTCTGATCAAAGACATTCCCTGACTTTTCCCTGACATGCAGCAACCACACTGAAGATGCACCGCCAAATTGTCATACTTTCATATTTTTTGTATTTTTATTCTAAAAAGAGAGATTATTGCCTTCGTAGAAGACTACAGTGTCATTTACTTTCTTCATTTCATGATCCATTTATACATGAACATCCGAGAAAACATTACGAATCAAAATGATGATAGGCATCAACAAAGCCGAGAAATGAATAACGCACAATCTAAGTCTTAAGACATGAGTCACATAGCACGCGACCTACAAGTGCCTACGTCATTTGCAAAGTACCATTAGCTCAAACAGAAAATATTAAAATGGAATATAAATGACATTTACAGTGAATGTTGAAAAAGACTTGTTGCTTGAAAATTTGTTTGGCTCAGAGTCAGTACTTTTTAGAAACAATCTTAGATTCTAATTCACATCTCATTTCAAAAAGTTGCGTGTAAAATGTTCCTAAAAACTAAATGTCACCTTTCGAGTAACAAACATCCTCAAAACTTCCAACAGTTTTTCTAGTCTTTCATGTCTTCCAGCAACAGATTTCTCTATCATCAGTCGGAACTTTTTACCAAAAATAAATTTCGCACCCATCAGAAATATTTGACTAACCACTAAAACCACCTTTCAGAACATCATATGAAGCATTAAAGAGGCACTATAAAAATATCACTCTCTCTGAGCCTGCCTCTGTTCTCCGAAATTCTCAAATATCTCCTAACGCTCCTAACTTACTAGACGTAAAACAACTAATTCTCTGACTCATAAATGCAGAGGAATAGACATCTAGTGGATTAAGAATATCCGGCGTAAGAATTTCTGGCTTCGAATTTTAAGTTAGATTGAAATTCTGGTGGTATGCTCTCTTTTCTCTGAGTGATTTTGCATCTTAACTCGCCTTCTAAGCATATCCGCGAGTTCCGTGACTTTCGAGACTCGCCCGTTACTTTCTATTTCTGCATACCAAAGCGACGACCTTGGGAGTGACCTTCGGCATAGAAACAACCACGAATCATCTCAGCGAAAACACGCGAGTGTATCCACCTCGTAATAACCGGGCGGAATTAAACGGTCAAATTGGTGGGTGCGTGCTTCTCAGATTCGCGAAAGGAGCTGAAAAGGACGAACAAGAAGTAAGCCAAGAAGAAGATTCTGCGCCCTCGCAAATTCCAAAGCCTACGGAGCCCTGGACCAGCACCTAATTTATGCGGTTCTCTCCACGAGAGAGAAAAAGGGACGGAAACTATATGTTTTGCAAAGAGAAGAAAAATTGAGAGTAAAGATAAAAAGGTAAAAAGCAAAGAAACAAAATAAGTTGCATAGCTACAAAAACAGAGGATGATAATAAAAAATCAGAGCAAAAAAGGGAAATGAGAAACAATTAACTAATTACTCCAAAAGTTCTCAAATGCAGATTCGTGCTTGATAAATTTGAAATTCCAGGTATTCTTTCGCGAGGAAATTACAGAGTAATTAAAATATGTGTTAAGAAACACTTGGCACTGATAAAAATGAAGCGTGCACTTGGAATGCAGTCATTAGAAAGGAGTGCAGGCTCTATACGAAATGAACATAAGTTATTGGGCTGTGCCTTCAAATAAATTTCGAACTGATTACATGAATTAGAATAACTTTTAGGGTTATACTTTTGTTGTATGTCTCTACTAGGAAGGCGAAATTCCTTGCCGGGGGTCTCGCATGGCGAACAAACTTTGAAATGAAATCAAGATTGAAATTCGCACGAAACTTATCTAATCTACGTGACTTCTTGCAATTAAAACAAAGTACTCGATTAGAAAAATTGAGGCTAATTATTAATGATTTTCTCCAGCAAAAATTCACACTTGAAATTTATTTCTCAGGTTTTTGTACGTTTCTGTACATAATGAATACCAAATACACGTTACGTATATTCTATAGTATTTTTTCTCCTGTTGCACTAAAATTACTTTTCAAACATTGAATTTAAACAGAGTGGTCGCAAAATTTATTTTCTAATATGAATTTTTGACAAAACACTGAAATTTTTAACCTTCTACCGCGCACAGTGACATACATGTAACGTTTGGAAAACTTGAGTTTTTTTAAATATGACTTTGAGACGAACAGCAATTTTTAATGCAAGGATTTACATGAAAGTCAGGACGGTAATGAGCTAGAATTTTAGTTTTGTGTACACTCCGCCATAGGAATAATATGCCTAAATATCTCAAAACTCAGAAAAAAGAAAGTTTTAAGGGCGGTAAGGGGTAAACACAAAATGTAATACTTGATGTTTCGACACAAAAGGTGAAATTTCTACCCAAAGAGATGAATTTTAAAACTAAAAGACGAATTTTCAACATAATTAATGCATTTTTAAACAAGTAGTTTAAATTTCCATTAAAGTAGACCAATTTTCAACCAAAAATATAAAAGTTAAAAATTCAGTAAAAAAACAAAATAAAAAAAATAAACTAATTTCCCAACAGAATATTAAAATGTTAAACCAAAGAGACGAATATACAACTAAAATAATGAATTTATCTACCAAAAAAAAAAAGAATTTTTAACATACAATGATTTTTTGTCAAGAATGAAAAAAGTTCATCTAAATTGTGCAAATTTCAGCAAAGTTGTTGAATTTTCAACATCCGGAAATATGAATTATTAACAAAAAAAACGCAATTTTGAACGAAACAGTTACATTTTTAAACTCAAGAGAGGAAATTTCCAGTCACGAACATTAGATTTATCCCGAAAAAGAAGAATTTTCAAATAAACACGATCAATTTTCAACCAAAAATGGAACAGTTACATTTTCAGTTTATCAGGGTGGCCGCAAAACTTTACTTTAAAAATGATCTTTTTTATACCTGACCATGAATATTTGAAAACGAAAATGTTATTCTTGTAACATTTTAACATAAAATATATAATAAAAGGAATAAAATAGCTTCTAATTTAAATACATTTTTTAAAATTTAGTATCCTTCGGAGTTATTTAAAGTGTCTCTCGTAGAAAATCCGTGACAAGATTTCTTTTTAAATCTCTGACTTTTCCCTGATTTCCTAGAAGGCTACTATGTTTAAACTTTGAACCAGTTCATTGATTTAAGATATGATTCAATTTTTTTATGCGAGCAAGTTTGCATTCCGTTTGAAAAGCAAGTCGATTTATTCGTAGATAGAATTTATATACTTTCTCAAAGCTATGCATTGATTCATCCTTTAAACGTGATCATTTCCTGAGATGGCAGATGTGGGTCGGAAGTATTTCGAAGTCTCCTATTACTTAATGCTCCTTGAATTTTGACGACACAGTGCATGCTAATTCAGAGATTACGTGCTTTGAAAATTAATCGACCAACAGATTGCCTCCTAACGGTACTGATGGCTTAGAGCTGCAATCGCATTATAATTTTATATTTCTTTATAATCACAATTATAAACTTTTAAGAAGAAACTATATCATTCAAGCCATATAACGAATATTCATTATTTCCGAATTACGCATACCCAAAGGATTTGCCATTTAAAAATGGCATATTTTTATTCATTTATAAATATAATATTGTTAAGATGACCAAAGAAATATGAATATTAGTTTTACTGTATGCTGCTGAAAAACATATTTAACATAATTTTAAGAAAATTCCTTTTCAGTTCAAAGAAATCAATTTATTACCTTATTGCGATGGAAAATAACTTTGGGATCAACTATAAATTAAAGAAAATGAAGCATCTTTGATCTGAATGAAAGAAGCTCTTCAATTCATTCTTTCTCGATTGCACAACTTTGTCAATTTCACGCTTCTTCTTTCTTTCGAAACGAATTATTCACTTGAGAAGTAAAAATAATTTAGTTTTCACTCATCCATGAATTGAGACTTTACCGTTTAAGGAGGAAAGGAAATATGAAGTAAATCAGCATTTTAGTTCGTTTTTATAGAAATTGGATTCTTTTAATAGGAAGGATTCTAAAGTAAACTTTTTTCAAAGCATAAACCTATAATAAGTGAGGAAATAAATAAATTTTAATTCAATATTGAAATATGATTTTTCAAACCGTCTAGCCACCTAACATCTACTTATAAAAAATAAAACGGAATTTGAAAAAAAACGACTGATTCGAAATAAATTAATTATTTTATGAATGAACTAAACTGTTTTTAAGCTATTTTTTAAAACAAATTGCGTTCATTTAAAATGTTCAAGTTAAAAAATGATAACCCGAAATTTCGTAGTTTCTTATAGAATGCTGAGGACTTTACCTTTATATAAATAAAGGCACCATAAAAAGTACATTTTAAGAAGCAGATGAATTATAATTTTTAATATATAAATAAAATTTAATATTTAAATATATAAAAAATGTGAAAAAAATATTTTCTATGAAGATTTTTATTTTTAAAGATTTTTAGAAGAAAATTATGCACTGTACTTTAAAATAAAATTTTTCTTTAAATTTGATTAAAAAAAAAAACCTGCAATCGTATTTTTTTCAATTTTTTATTGAATTTATACTCTGATAGGAAGAGATTTTGCAAGTTTTATGAGGGCTAAATAACTTTTGTGGCAAGAAGATTTTTTTCATAAAATCGAATTTTCTCATTCTTCTCGCAAACAAAAACAGAGACGAAAAAAATTCAAGATAAAAGTTTGGGCTAAAAAATAGTTTATCCCGCATAAAGGTATACTAGGGTGCCTTTCTTACATTAGCAGAATGTTTGTTTAATATTGGAAAAAATAAAAAAGGTTCAGTTTTTCCGAAAATATTTTATTCGTGCTTTTAAAATTTGAAGAAAAAATTAAGAAAGATTTTCTGGAATACCCCAATTTTTATTTTTCCCATATTAATATAATGTTATTATTTTATATATGGAGGGTATCTAATCAGCTTTATGCTTTATTTTAAGTCATTTTGGAGATCGGGAGATTTGTTTCCATGAAAATATAATTTTATAATTTTTCTCGTAAAAGATGGAAGATATCACAAATGAGAAACAGGTATTTTCCATAGAATTTTTTAGACGTGCAAACTTTTATTTTAATATTTTGGCGTATTCGCCATTATAAGTAAAAATTCGATAAAAAACTGGAAGAAAATAATTTAAATTTTTTCATAAAAACCGGCGCCATTCCGTTAGTTTTCCAAAATTTGTTTAATGTTTCGAAGGATTTAAAAAGAAGAAGATAAACGCTTTCATAATCAGAAATAACGATAATATATCAATCAGGGAAAAATCTATAGAGCTTCAATGACGAAAATTTGGGTTATTTAAACAACAAAGCGGAACATTCAAATACGCATAACAGCGTAGAATTTATTTTTTCGCAAATCGGAAAATTACATATCGCCTTTAAGTATAAAACATGTCTTACTATGAATATCGAAAGAAGGATGAAACCAAACAGGTTTCCAGAATGAACAGCTCTTAACAAAATCAAGAAACTTCCAAACTTAAGTTATAATTATTGTTACCATTGAGTCAAGTCCCCAGAAAAATAGTAACCCAGCAGCACAGATAAGAGAACCCAATCCAAGCTTACGACACAAAATCGAAATACGAGTGCCGACAAAGAAAATGCAACATTTAAATTATACCACTGCCTGAGAATGTTCCATTTATGGAACAATATGGCTAGCAGTTAAACAAAAATAGCAAATGATTGTCTCAAGGCTTTCCCTCTTCGCCACTTTGGATTCTTGATCTTTAAACCCTGCATTCCGTATTTATTAAAAATATAACAAGCTTGAAGCAAGCAATTCCATTCTTACGAGTATGGTGCATACTGCATGGTGGAAACATGCTGGAGTTTTTAGCAGAAAGAATCTGCGGGAGCCAAAGGCAAAGCGTTGGCCGCTTCGATGATTATTACAGCGATCTGGCAAGGCCGACTTGGAATGAGCCGGCAAACGTGAAAACACGCGGAACTTATAAATTACAGCGAACGCAAAGTCAGGTAAGACAAGACACCGCCGTGGATATATCGAGAGTCCGCGTATGTACACATCACACACATGTGGCCGCGGCTACTTACTTTTGAGTGTTTCGCACTCACGCAACGCGGCAATCACCATCATCACACATGGCACCTAATGAAAACACACAAGAGCACACAAATCTTTCGTTTATTAAGCAGTAGATCAATTGAGGCCTCGACAGCGCGAGCGCTTTTCATCTCGTCTGAAAACTCGATAACTCGTGAGAAAAAGTACCTTTTTGGTATTATCGCATCCTTCGAGCGAAAGTGTCACGCTTATTCTTACAGCAAAGAGAAAGGGTTCTTAAGTGATGTGAAGTGAGAATTTTCTCTGGATTCTCTAGAACAAGAAGTCACGACGAATATTATTATTATCGTAAAATATATAATGTTAATTATATAGTGATTTCAGAGTTAACGCCCAAAATGCTCTCAGAACAGGAGAAATAGGACGATTTGAGAACCCGAAAAGATGAATTTTCAACCAAAAAGTTCACTTTCAACCCAATAGTTAAATTTTCAACTATAAAAAATTAATTTAACAAATTTACATTTATAACTAAATAGTTGAACTTTCAAGCAAGAGTCAAATTTTAATTTAAAAAGTTGAATTTTCAACCTACGAAGGTGAATCTTCCAACAAATGATTGAATTTTCAAACAAAAAACATAAAGCTTCAGCTAAAAAGTTGCATTTTCAATCAAATAGTTGAATTTTCAACAAAATACTTCAATTTTTAATCAAAAAGTAGAATTATTAATCAAAAGAAATGAATTCTGAACTAGAGGGGTGTAATTGTGTTTTAGAATTTTCAATCCAAACTTAGAAACGCTTAAAGAAAATTGGATTTTTCAAATTAGAAAAATATGTAACTATACATCAAACCGACTTCAAAGGTTAATTGATTCCTTCGAAGGGTTAAATTGACAGAAAATTTATATGCTCGTTCGACCGGGAAAGAACAAATGAAGAACAATCGATTACGAAAGAGCAGCAAATGCAACACTATTTCGAATTTTGAAGATTTGATTTGACCTTTGCCTCTATTTTTGTACCAAGAAAAGGACTAATTTTGATTTAAAAAATTCTAATAAACTATGGAAACGAAGACGGTTTGATGTTATATTTTTTGTCTTACAATACAAACAATAAAAAATACGACACATCTCTATTCTCAACCCAATGTATTATAGTAGCCTTTCAAATAAACAGAATTAATTTTCAAACCAAAAATACAACTTTTTAAGAAAATATTTAAATATTCAACAAAATAATATAACTTTCAACAAAGTAGTATAATTTGTAACCAAAAGAGATGAATTGTGGGCTAAAACTATGATAATAGACTTTTCAATTAAAAACAATCAACTTCAAAATCTAAAATATGAATTTTCTACAAAAAAAAGACTTTTCTACTAAAAGATGAATTTGTAATCCAAAAGGACGAATTTTATGTTCAAAAAGGCAAATGTTCAGCAAAACTGTTGAATTTGTTATAAAAAAGATTACTTTTTAATAAAATAGGTGAATTTTCAATAGAATAATTTAACTTTAAATCAAATAGCAGCAATATGAATTTTCACCAAAGTAGCTTAATTAACAAAAAATTAATTTTTCAAGCAATTGTGGGCCACCTGACTCGTTTCTAATTGGAATATATATACGCACCCAAGTCATAGGTCAATTTTAACGGTCAAGGTCAGTTAGAGGTTATTTGAAATTAACAAAGTTTTCCAAGAGGTCAGTGTAATTCCTGAAGTAAATTTCGACGAGAAATTCATTGGTGAGCTCTGTATTGATCTTTGTTACAGCGTTTTGAATATTGTAAAATCATAAGAAAATTTTTCATTAAAAGTTCTAGGTGTTCTGGTGAGAGTTCTGTTCCTTCCCGAAAGGTTATACAGTCCTATACCGTTTTTCG
The DNA here is from genome assembly GCF_010883055.1 of Belonocnema kinseyi. Lineage (NCBI taxonomy): Eukaryota > Metazoa > Arthropoda > Insecta > Hymenoptera > Cynipidae > Belonocnema > Belonocnema kinseyi. The sequence goes on along the minus strand of NC_046660.1, from coordinate 92,881,621 downwards.
ATACCTAAGTTAATACCTAAGGCGATACCATAAGTCCTATACCGTTTTTCCATACGAATATTACGAATCGAAACTAAATTTACGTGTTACGAGTATATACTTACTATCTTTCGCTAAAAGATTATTATTGAGCAAGCTAAACTTTCGGAACGAGAGAGGGTATCTGTATTAATGATGAGTGGTTGGGGAGATCGAGTTCGATCTTATAATCAAGTTCGATTTCTTTTTAATCGCACTTTTCGCAATGGAGAAGAGTTAAATCCTGTCTGAAAATCAACAATTGAAAGAACTGTAACGCCCTTAATGAATCATGGATCTATCAAGGACCTTCAGAGAACTGGTCGGCCAAAATCTGTAGGATCTGAGGAAATGCACATGGACATAGCCCAAGCATTTGCTGAAAACCCGCACCTTAGTTTACGTCGAGCTAGTGATGAGCGTGACGTTGCTCCTGAGACAGTGTGAATTATTTTAAAAAGCATTAATTTCCATCCTTACAAAGTTCATCTGGTACAAGAGCTCAATGAAGACGATCCTGATCGTCGGGTAGAATTTTGTGAAATTATGATGGATAGAATTGATAGAGATCCTCTCTTTTTGTACAATACAATATTTTCAGATGAATCTACTTTCATTTTAAAAGGTGAAGTTAACAGGCAAAATTGTAGATATTGTTCCGACACAAATCCTGTTTGGATGTTAGAGATTCACACAGAATATCCACAAAAGATTAATGCTTGGGCCGGTATCTTGAATGGTACATTGATAGGCCCTTTCTTCATCGATGGTAATCTCAATGCCCGTGCATATGAAGAGCTTCTCAGAAACCAAATTGTAACAAGAATAAGGGGGATTACAGGCGATAATTTTCAAAATATTTGGTTCCAGCAGGACGGAGCAGCGGCTCATTACGTTAGGGAGGTTCGAGAATATTTGGATACTCAGTTCCCTCAAAGGTGGATTGGAAGAAGGGGTGAAATCGAGTGGCCTTCTAGATCTCCTTATCTGATGCCTCTCGACTATTTTCTTTGGGGTTATTTGAAGAGCAAAGTATACTCAACGCAACCACAAAGCTTAGACGAATTGCAGAATTGGATTCTGCAACAGGCTGCTTTGATTGATAGGGAGATGATTCGTAATACTGTAACTCATTTTTACAATCGCATAGCTTTTTGTCAAGAAGCTATAGGTTTTCAGTTCGAACATCTTCACTGAAGCGTGAGAGGCAAGGGGACTCACGGTAATCAAGCAACCCAAAGGGAACAGAATTCACTACGTCCACGTCGTTGTTCCTGGGTAATGTTAAACGTAAACGTAAACTCCTTGGAAAAAACCTTGAAAAAATCTTGAAGATCATCACAAAGATCAATACAGAGCTCACCAACAAATTTCTCGTTAAAATTTACTTCAGGAATTGCACTGACCTCTTGGAAAACTTTGTTAATTTCGAATAACCTCTAACTGACCTTGAACGTTACAATTGACCTATGACTTGTGTACGTACTTGAACGTAGAATTTTCCACTCTATCGATTGCAGATGTAAAAAAGGGGGTTTTCATTTAAAAAACAAAGTTGACCTTCAAAAAGCCATGAAGGTCAATTTCAAGATCAAAATGAAGGTCACCATTGAATTCCTCGTTGAAATTTACTTCAGGAATGACCTTCACTTTTTTGAAAAATATTTTACCTGAGAAATATCCAAATATATATATATTTTTAATAATTCCTATTTTTTCTCCTGTTTTCAAGAAAACTTCGCTTTTTCCCTTCTTCTCGTTTTTTGCTTTTAGATTGAGAATTCATATTTTGGTTGAAAGTGAATTATTTTTCATTGAAAAGTCTACTACACCAAACTCTCGCGTTTAGTCACCCCGTTTTCAGCCTTCCTAGAACAGAGGAGAGGAGTTTTCTTGAAAACAGGAGAAAAAATAGAAATTATTTAAAAAGGTGGAAATGGAGACAGAGTGTGAAATCTGTGTATCGTAATTTGGGAGATATTCGCCTTTTTGTGACCCAGGATCCAAAATATGGATTTTGGATTTTCAATGTGGACTCTATTTGTTAAAATTATACTTTTATGTTCCCGGAATGATTGGAAGTGGCTAGATTTTATATTGGAAGAAAAAATAATATATAACATGTGAGCACGTATGCACGAAGCACTCTCAAAACTGCAAATCAGTTCTTCTTGTAAAGCGGGTTTTCAATTGATTTGCGAAACATTTAAGGTATCCATCAATAATAACTTTATTATTCCAATTGTTAGTGATTAACTGGATACAATTAGGTTATTTATGTAATCTAAACGGAAGTTTTCATTCTCAAATATAAAAAGAACTTTAATATTTGAACAATCGAAGAACGAGTGAAAATTGAATAGATCTTTATTGTAAAAGTAAAAACAAATCTACAAAAATGTTTGGGTTTCAACTAAAATCCCGGTAATTTCCCGGTGCTCAAAATTCCTCCCTAATTCATGGTTTTCTCATTCAGCTGCCACCCTACATTATATACAGCATTATATTGATATCAAATGCTCCAAAAAAATTATAAATTTTGTCAACTGTAGGCAAAAAATATGTATTTCCATTTGATCTAGAACTTTTATGTACAACATTTCTCTCAGATCAATATTTTGGTCGATTATTTTTTTTGCAAAAATTAATGTTTGAAAATAATAAAAAAATATAAATAATTAATTTCCAATAATTTGTGCTAAAAGTCGTTTTGGAACTTTCAACTGGAGTGCAAAAGAATCCCTAGGTCAAGTAACAAGTCAATATTCTTCGGTGACGTTTTAAAATTGCGAATGAAAATTTTTAGTAATAATTGTTTGTCAATAATATTATTTGATACAAAATAAAATACATATTAATCTTATCCTCTTGTCAATATTATCCGCTCCTGATGAACATATATTTGATCATGCGAAAAAACTATGGAGGGGAGGGGCAGCAATTTCGCAATTATCTAAAGCTGTAAATTGACTTAATCGGTCACTGCTTACACTGTTATATGCTTGTTAGTTGATAATAAAATATATACATAAAATATGGAATATTAAAAAAAAACACACCCCAATCGTTGCTTAACTTCGATGATCGAACGGAAAACCTTAAACAATTCCACGTATCCTAGCGGGCATTTACAACAAATAAAAATTACAGGCAATTCTTACCAAACTTTAGAGCAGCACTCAAATATGTGACAATTAATCCTATATCGAAGGAGACGATTTTCAGGAAACACTAAATCCAAAAAAATCTTTCAAATACAAGTTGTAGATCACATCGAAATACACATTTCTTGGTTAAAAAATTTTTTTCTGCGAGTGATAGTTCCCCAGAAAATCATATATATCGATTTTCATTTTTAAAAAAACAATAAACCAAAGCTCTTCACATTCTACATAGAAATCATCGTAAAAGAAAATAATTGTAAAGAGAAATGGCAAGGGAATGGTAAAATTAAATGGTAAAGGAATATGGCAACGGTAAATGGTAAAAGGATGCCTTCCCGCCCCCACGAGGCATTGGAAAAAGGGTAGGGGTGCGACCTTACATTATTTCTGTGACCAGTCACAGGGGTGATTTCCCGCCCCCACAAAACGTTGGAAAAGGGGTTGGCGTGCACGGAGAGAACTGGTAGAGTCTATGTTACTATTCACGTTTAGTAAGCTGATTTATAGTAATAGCAACTACTCGTTGGTTCAGAAACACTAAACAGCGTTCTGATGATTCTACTGAACAGAAGAGTACGAACGCTGACCATTTGTTCAGTAAAACCAACTGTATAACCCTCTGACGCTCCTGAGTTAAACTATATAGCTTAACCTCTCTGATCCGCTGACTGGCAGCCGAGCACGTGTGTGTTATGTGTAATTATATATTTTTAAGGATTATTTTTTATAATTTTAAGCGCGATTTTACTAATCACTGAAGAGTAGCATCTACTGCGCACGCAGTCCCATGTACGTGTAACTTTATACATTATTTCTGTGACCAATCACAGCGGTGCCTTCCCGCCCCCAGGATTCGTTAGAAAAGGGGTAGTGGGGACCTTACATTATTTCTGTGACCAGACACAGGGATGCCTTCCCGCCCCCAGGAGGCTTTGGAAAAGAGATAGGGGTGTGACCTTACATTACTTCTGTGACCAGTCACAGGGGTGACTTCCTGCCCCCACGAAACTTTGGAAAAGAGGTACGGGTGTAACTTTACAATATTTTTGTGGCCAATCACAGAGGTTCCTTCCTGTCGGTATCAAACCGAAATCAATAGAGATACAATGGAAATCATAATAAATAGTTGATTCTCTCGGAAACTTTCTCTCGTAGAAAAAATTCTTGCCACAAAATATCTGTATTTCGATGATATCTACAACTTTTATTGGAAACATTTTTTTGGATTTTTCATATTAGCTGAGATAAATCCAAAAATCCATAATTTTTATGATTTTTTGATCATTTCACTATGAAAATCAAATTTTCGCCAATTTTCACTATCATATTCGTAATCAGCGCGTCAAAATGCATAAGTATACGAAGCCCGAAGAAAATTGGACATACTCTCTAAATATGAATCAGTGAAATTTCAATTATTCAAATAGCTAGAAATGGGTCACTGACAAACAGTGAAATGTTACTTATTGATTCAGTGAAATAGCCACTTTTAAGGGTTAGCAACACTGCACCATGTCAATTTAGCAATCATAATAAAATAATATTTTAGTACATTCAATTAAAGAATCATAGTAAAAACTTATAACACATAAATATGATCAAATATTAAAAAAGGTGAAAAGTTCCGATGCTTACAAATGACAAACAAACTCACATATTACTTTAATTTCAAGATTGGACTGTCATGTACGAACCTGATAAGTAAGTACTTCCTATACGAGTTAGAGTATATTTATCCCGCAGTTAATTCAGGAGACTTATAGCCCGAAAATTAAAAAATTTATTTCATCAAGGAATTCTTCTGGCTACTTAAGTAAAAGAGTATCAACTCTTAACTTAAAAATTTGGAGGTTATGCTTGAAATGATTTATACTCTGGTGTTACTGAACTATTTAGAGAGCACACCCATTTCGGAAATTTACCCATAATTTTAATAATAGTCTATATATTTTCTAAAAATCGCTTTCAAGAGAAATTACATAAAATACGCCATTTTAAACCGTCAGCATAACTGAAAAGTTCAGAGCTGCCAATAAAGCGATATTCTGTCACGCATCTTTTCAGTTTCGTATAAGGATAATGCCTCATTATATAATTAACGTGCTTTTGACTGGCATCAAACCACTGCTCGTTTGGTATACCTTATCGCTAATTAAAGGTCTCCACCGCTCTCAGTTCCGTATTCGTGACATAAAGACAAGCCTTTGACCTACGCGCTATAAACTTGTAACGGTTGTCACTTCAATAATAAACTGATAAATCCACCCAAACAGAGTTCACCATAAATTAGCTCTTAATAATATTGTCACAAAAGAATGTTATCTTGCATGCATGTCAATGTCCTGTATGGGTTCAAAAAAAGGTACCCTTTCTTGAGAATACATTCTCATGTGCATTTACTATATATGAGAATTTGTACAGATTTGTAGTAGTAAATCGTCGTCAAATAAAAATCCGTACATTGCAAACCTGTTTTCTTGAAATAACTATAATGGTATTTTAACTTTTATAATGGATTGGTGGCGTAATAATTAACCAATCTTAATCAAACTTGGCAGAAACCCGTAAAATGCAAAACTATATGAATTTTCTGAAGAGTCCAGCTTGATAAAGTCAAAATTGTAAGACTTCCACTCTGGAAAACTATAAAAACGTTCAATTTTTTATCTTTGTCAATGCTACAAATCTATAAAAACGATGAACACAACATGTTAATTGGACATGAATGGCATCATTTTTTATTAGTGTTTGCTAGGAATTTACAATAACTCTATATATTACTTAAAAAAATGTTAAGGCTTTTATAAAGGAGTGAAATTTTTTTCTTACATATTTGTTCACGTATACAAAAAATGCTATGATATACCCATCAGCGCCAAATTTCAACTGGACATACGGAATACCTCTGTATAGTTATGGCGATTATTATCAATGAAAAGAGAGGATCTTTAATAAATTTAAGATATAATTGGAGTAGAGAAATACACTCAATCCCTTCAAATTGTTATAATTTAAAAAATTTGTTTATAAATAACTTTAAAAATTATTATCCGTTCAGAAACTATGTCACACTGCTAGGGGAGGGGGCTAATTTGGTTTTTGACATGCTTGAAAAAATGTAAATTAGTGATTTTATGTTACAAGTAAAGTTGCTACTTATTATGTTTGTATATTTTGTGATTTATCTTAGGCGTTTATTTTGTGAGACAATCTGTAACCCAATGCACTTGTCGAAGTTCTTGCAGCGTAGACTCTACGATGTAAAAAATTTCAGCGAGGGAAAATTTTACCGTATTTACTCATTGCCAGATGTCTCCTTTTCACCACTAAACCTCCTCACTAAGCACGTAAAACATCCGTGTCACTTTTGAAGCTGAAGGAGGAGGCGTAGTGGCGAAACCAAATATGTATGTGGCAAATGAGTAAGTACGGCTAGTTTCCCCTCGCTGAAGAGACCTGCTGTAAAGGTTTTTTGTAGGAGTTTTTATTTATTTTACAAGAGTTGTATGGATGATGAAAATGACCCACTTTGAAAATATATTTCGAAAAAAAAACTTCTTTTCTCATGCATAAGTCACAATTAGTTTCTAATTGGTATGGTATTCTCGCTTCTTTCTTTAATAAATCGCTACGGGAAGGACAAATGCAAAATACATACATGAAGGTGCAATGGCAAGGTCAAGTTTAGGTTCATCCACAGAAACGGAAACTGTCGACGTTCGCACGAAACATGAACAGAGAAAAAACTGAACTTAAATTTTGTTGCATGTAAAATATCCCGCTGTTAAAGTTTACATCCTATTTGGCGAAAGTTTATCCTACGGTGGAATAAAAGCTGTCGTCTGCTACGGCTTAGGAGAATAATTCTGATCTTGTCTACTGCGTCACGCTGAAGTGAGAAAATTTCGATCAAACATGTAGACTCAACAATAGAAAACACAAAAAATAGGTATGTTCAGCTGGCAAGACACTATCAAGGTATAGAAATGTAACCTATTTCATAACTTAGGGCTCATTTAGGGCTCATTTGGGCCCGTGGTCCCAAACTTTGGGTAATTTTAGTTTTTGTAAAAAATAGTGTTTGCGCTATCTTAACGTTAAGCTGGACAAACATTGCTGAAAAACGTACTAAAAATGATTTCACGGAGAATTCACCTTATAGAATAATTTAGGGCTCCAAGAATATGATAGTGAAAATTTTTTTTAAATTATTTAAACAATTTTTTAAAAACATTTCTAGTAAAAATGAATTAAACAAATTTCTTCTTCTACCCTATGTTAAGGCTAACTTAGGCCACTATGAATATGATATTTGAATTTAACAAAAAATTGTTTAAACAATTATTGTTTAAACACATTTACCACAAAAAATTATTTTCTTTTCGTTTCTCTTGCATAATTTCAGGCTCATATTCCGAGAGCCATAAATGAGCCCTAAATTATTTTGTAAAATGAATTTTCCGAGAAATCATTTTTAGTACGTTTTACCGCCCAAAGTTAGCCCTAAATGAGATCAAAATTATAAAATAGGTTACATCCCTATACCTTGATAGTGTTGTGCCAGCTTAACATACCTGAAATAAGTTGTGCTTACTGTTATATCTCCTTCGAAATAAATTAGACTATTGTAAAGGAATTAGAACTTATTAATTAGCATTTAGCAAAAAGCAACTGACCAAGACTGACAAAGAATCTCTATTTCTCTGAAATTTAATAAAGTTAAACGACGATAGATAGCGCTGGCGTCGCAATTCTCGCTACATCTCGAATAAAAATGGAGCGATTATAAGTAAACTTCATCTTTCGTTTTTTCTGTAAGATGAGTCAGATCGACAGACAATTGTTTCACTTTATTGTTTTCATTTCCAATTGTATTTGCAATGTTACAATTGTTCCTTTAAAGAAAATCAAGCTCTTTAAAAAAATTGCATACCGAGGCACATATGAAATGCAAATTTCCATCATATTCATTTTCCAGATTACAAATCAACAATGGCATACAGAAAACGAAGAGCATTTTCAAAGCAGTACCTATCAATCAAATCCCATATAAAGTGCCAATTTTTAGTAACTAAATCGAAAAGCCACTGATTATGGGTTTCACTTCCACGTATAGACATAAATGTACCACAATATTTAATGTTGTGCAGAGACAATGCCGATTGTAAGAAACAAAAGTGAAACGCATGATTCAAGCATCGAAGCATAAACTTGTATAACCTGCATCAACGCACAGGTTAAGTGAAATATAAAATTCTAGAAACAATAAGATGAGTGGGAGTGGAGGGAAGAAATCAAAGTGGGGGAGGAGTTTTTCACTGCATAGAGTAATAACAGAGGAGGATTAATGGTCTCAGATCTCACATCAGAGATACTGAAGGTGACATAAGCCACCTGCATGATTGCAGACGGTATAATACAAAAGTGCGCTAGTATTATTACACCATTAAGCCATTTCCCTTTCGGGGTAGGCGTGACTCACTCGGCAGGGGAAAGGAGTAGTGTGTGGAAGGGATAGAGATTTTTCAGATT
>NC_046660.1:92870830-92872807 GCF_010883055.1 Belonocnema kinseyi | reverse complement strand
TTCAGCATTAATACCGTCTACCCCGGCAGCCTTACCGTTTTTCAAGTTCTTAATTATATCCCTAACCTCAGTTACACAGACTTTTTCAATTGAGTTTTCCAAGGTATCGTGTTCAACATCGCAGTTGTGGTGTCCTATAGCTTCATCTCCGAATTGTCTCCTAAAATAGTCAGGCTAGTAGCTTAAATTATTTCCTTATCTAGAACCTATCGTTTCCTTGTCCTAAAAAGTCATTTCTAAAAATTTTTACATTGTTGCTTTTACATATATAATTGTATTAACTGAATGGTAAACCATTTTGCACTCAATTTAACCAACAATCGCCAAGTACCACTTGAAAGTTAGTATTTCTCAGTTTCCTGAATTAAACTACATACTTTTGAGTTTTTTTTAATCATGGAGACCCCCACAGTAATACAAGATGATGAATTTTAAATATAGATGAATTTCATTTTTGCATTAAATTTAGTAAGTCACTTAATTTCAACCAGAAATGGAACTTATGTGCAGTGTCTCCTATCTGATATACGAGTAATATGATAATTAACTGACAGGTATGTTGAGTTTAGGATGATTTTCATTCGCGCGCTCTGAAATTCAATTTCTGCTGGCAGAAAGGCGTGCGCGAAATGCGATGCAGCGATGCGCAAACACTTCGACGGATTTCGGCGATTTTCGAAGAGGCACCAAGAGAGCAGCTGAGAGTAGCCAATATGGCGTCGATAGCGCTGGATAGTATCGATCAACACTGAGCTCATGGTACTCGTTTCGTCAACGTTTCCTATTTTGATACATGTACTCAGATCTATAACGGATTTTGATTATGAATAAAATAATCTTACATATGTGATAAAAAAATATATAAAAATAATTGAAGATTTACGTTCTGTACCTGGTAGCTTGAAATGGATATAAGTGCCTTGTTTTGTGTATGTAATCTATAAACATATGCAGATGATATAAGGGATAAAATTCCTCAGATGAATAATTTATTCAATGCTCACTTTTAACAAAAATATTTATTTCCTGAAATTATTTAATTTTTAATTTTATAATATTTTCATATTCCTGAAAACTGAACTATACCGCATAAATCTGATGAATTTTAATAATTAGCTGACTTAAATTAACCTATAAATTTAATTTCACACGCACACGTTGACGGACAGTCAACACTCTTTCTGTCTTAAATTAACCTATAAAGTACATTTTACGTAGATAGAGCAGTTGACTTTCAACCAAGAGCGTTACTTAAAGCCATGTTATAATCACCAGTTGACTTTCAACTGGCGAATAATCCTTTTGGTTACATCTGAAAGTCAACCGCCTTTTTTTACTGAAATTCAGATTCTTGTATTACTGTGCCAGTGGCCCTAAATTCGAAAATAAATTCAAGGAAATCGATTGATTATTTGGTGAAAACAACAGATGACACATACGCCCCTTTTGGAAACAAGTAAAGTGGTTGTCCTCGCAACTGAGAGGGTTTGACAGACAAAAGAAGAAAGAAAAAAGGAAGCGGCGAAAACGATAAAAAGGCCGATGTGAGCCAAGAGTTTCAGTCATGAGATCCTGAACACCTGACTGGAAACCTCGAATCGTCCCCGTAATTTTAATTTTTGCTGCAACAGTTTTTTCCTTCGTTTACTCTTTCTTCACAAAAAAATTAGGTTGTCTAATCTCTAATCAATGGCTGATTTTAAAAACATTGTTTTATTAGTTTCAAAAAGCAAAAAGAAGGCTCTGAACTTAAAAACCAAAGTGAAACCAAATGGAAGTGATAAAACTGACAAACTTGCAAACTTTGTGGTATAGCAACAGAAATTAATACCACTAATAGTTGCCGAAATACCACATACACCAGACTAGAGTATCTACGAGGGTGGATTTATAAGTTTCCGGCCTGACCAAGAGATGGCGCCACTAGGCCTACCTTGAGGTGGCGTTCTATAGTACCATCCTTAGATAGCTTGTAGC
>NC_046660.1:92870068-92870730 GCF_010883055.1 Belonocnema kinseyi | reverse complement strand
CAGCCTTGGAGGAGATTATGTTGAGAAATAAAAAAAAAAATTCTTAAAAACGTTGTTTTTCTTGGTCAGGCCGGAAACTTATCAATCCACCCTCGTAAATTCTAAGATATGAACTCAAACTGTGTAAATTCGATGTTTATGTAAATAAATACATACTAGAAAAAACAGCGCGTTTATTAACCGTTTCTTATTTTGATTTACTAATTCTTAAATTAAAATATAAGCTTCTATTTAAAGCACTATACAATATAATTAAGTCCCAAGAGGAAAAGCAAAGAAAACATATGAAGTTAATGTAGCGATTTTATTATCATTGCAAATTCGTTAACTTGTTTAGTTCTGAATGTTTATACTGTTAAATTACTATCTTACATTTTTTAATTTAAATAACATAACTTAAAATTATATATAGATTTAAATGCATTATTTAAATAGCTTATATTGCGCTGATTTTAAAGAACACGAGACAATTTAAAGTCCTTCAATTTTAACTATTTGCAGTGTGACGTTCTTCAATAATTGTCAAGACTTATATTTCAAAGGTATTTAATTTTGAACCTTTTTACATTCTCATCAATGAGAAGGTACTGCTTTTATGTGAAAAAATTTCGCTTTGGGATACTTTATGTACGGATAACCGTAGTAGTGTAAAGTGGGGTTAA
>NC_046660.1:92860781-92870058 GCF_010883055.1 Belonocnema kinseyi | reverse complement strand
AGAAATAATTTGTAGGGCGGGGTCAAAAGTGGCCAAAGTTTATTCTTCATAACACTGCGCCTAAATTAAATTAGGTACTTCCTTGGTTTTTGCATAAAAACATATATAAGAAATTGAAGATCCAAATTTTATAATATGCGGCACTTTTCCTTCGCGAATCTTTTAACCCCCCTACCCTACTACGTAAGCCTAACAATTTATCCTCATGACTTTTTGAATTTTCTTGAATAATCGAAAACCAGATTTTGATCCTAAAAAAAAAGAATAAAAAATTCCATTTTGCGGTCAAACTATGTAACATACGAAAAAATATGAGTAGACAAAAGTTGTGCACCCAAAAACGATATAGAAATTCACTATTGATCACTTTTTATTTGACGTGTAGTTTTTGTTTTAATCGTGAAAAATGACATTACAGTAATTTATTTTTTCTTTGTTATTTATTTTTCTTCGTCGGTGCGTAACCTTTAACTCAATTGGTCATTTTTATTTAACGTAAATTAATGTATATCAACTATATAAGGTTTTTGTCAATCATCTTGTTGAATTTTCACTGTTTTTATCCCTTCGATCAACTGGATTACACTTTATCGTATTTTGTTATTAAACATCTATCTGAATTTAAATAAACCATTTTTAAATTTTCAGATATTTGAACCTTCGGCTAAATGATTTTCGGATCATTCACCTCTCCCTAAACTGATTTTTCGGTAAACTAAACCTTCGCAAAATTAGGCCTTCTGAAATTTGAACTTTCAGTAAAATGGACTTTCGGAAAAATGAATCTTCAATAAAACTGTTTTCGAATTATTCGACATGCATTGAAATAATTTTCGGTCAATTAATCATTCGTTAACATGGTGCCGTCTGCGTAACTAAATGTCATTTGTGCTAAGTATGAGTCTATCTGCATTTTAGTAAGTTTTCAGCAAAGCTGATTTAAGTCTAAAATGTTGCCAAAAAAATCAGAAGTACTGAGTTTATATTCATTCAATAATATTTTGTTGCCACCTACAGAAGGATATGTCGACTTGCATTAACTAAAGACTCATTTGTATTTTTGTTTTTGCTTCCTAATTATCTCATAGCCTAATATATTTAAGAAAACAGTGCAGAAAAGTCTATTCTTTCAGAATATAATAATAACTTAAAATTGCTGAAAATGCAGCTAGACTTATACTCGGCACATATCACATAAGGCCTCATAAACGGTGCTGTCAGCACATAATACTGATATTGAATGGAAACGTCGCGACGTTAAATCCTTTTTTGGAATAGTTTATGTTTAGATTTAAAATTAATATTTTAATTTTATAGATTTGCAATTGCAAATTCTTTAATTTTGAACAGTGAAAATGGTCGAGTTGACTTATTTGTTTTGAAATTCTTATAACCTTTTATGTACGTAATACATGTTTGCGTTTATAAGACTAGGGTCTCTGCAGGAACTTCAAATAAATTAAATCAGTGACCATGTAAATGTAACGAGTTACTATTTTAATGAAGTAATTTTTGTAGCTGAAATGCCTCCTTTTCTAAAAAATTTGGCAACACCGAATCTAACCTGTAACATGATCAAAATTTGATCTCATTCAAACCAAAGACTTTCCATTCAATCGCATCCATTTCAAGTGGTAACAGAATTTTTGAAGATTTAAAACTGACAGATAATAATTAATTGTCCAACTGGGTGGTAGAACAAAATCCAGGGACAAAAACAAATATATAATATTTTCTCATGGGATCTACAGACATATCACTTTTTTATCAAGTTCAGTCCATGAACTTAAACCGCGTGTCGAAAATACGGGTTACGATCGACCTTCACCTCGACCTTGAAAAGCAGCGACCAACAGCAACAAAAGTGGAACAGAGAAGAGAACCTGCCATACGGTTTAGCTCTTTATCGCAATAGTAATTCATGATTTCCGCCATTATGTAAGGCTCTTTGAGGTTTTTATGCGCCAGCACGTACATTGTGTATCTGTCTTGTTTGTTTTTTTTCTTTTACGTACTAGATTTTTTTTCAAGAGCATCGTAATTTGCTGAAATTTACATTTTCTAGAATTCATTGATAAAAAGAAAAGTTCAGAGGAAAATTAATCAAATATAATCTGCTGTGTTATGAAAAAATATTCTTAACCGCCAAACTTAAAAAAAAAATGGGTTTTTTATATCGTTGGAATCGTTTATGAACAAATATGTTTTTAAATTCTTAATACCTTTAAAAATAAGTATTGCGTAATTATTGTAAAGCATCGTCATCTGCAAAGAAACAGAAGCCATGTTTTGGAAGAGGCCGTAACTTGCAGTTAATACTGACATAAAAGAAATTTCAAGTGTTAAAATATAATTCCAGAAAGGAAAAAAAGGAATGCGGCAAAAATGATAAACATGAAGTCCTTAAATATTGAATCTTAATTCATTATACACTCGTTTAGCCAGATTCCAAAGCACGTCAAGGATCTTTGAGCGTTGCATGAAGTCTTTTCGGTAGCGGGACAAGAACAGCCGAATCGGAGATTCTCATTTTCAAACAATAAAAATATCGATTTCTAAGCATACCCTAAAAATATTATATGCCATATTAATTAACCTTTTTAAATAAAAATTAGGTTTTAGTATTGGCTAATTGGTCATAGAATCTCTTGTATAAGTTTATTTTCATTTCTTGAAACCAAATTTACATCCCATGTGGAAATCAGTCCAACTTAGCCCAACTAATAATTGGGCGCCAATTGGGCCCCAACTGGGCAGCCCAATTAACAAAAAGTGACATTAATTCACAAATTATTTTTATTAAATACTTACGTAGGTGCAATCTAAACCAAATCTTGAAAATTTATCAATTATTCCGAGTTTTTCATTATCAAAACTTATGTTGATAATGTCGGTGAGTGTTTGATTCTGTGCTTGGGCGTACATTGCGCTTACCCATAGAAAGCCCAAAGTGGGCACTATCGGAGCAAACCAGTCGGGCACCAACTGGACAGCCGAATTAAAAAAGTTAAATTAATTTACAAATTATTTTATTTAAATAATTACGTAAATGCAATCCGAACAAATCCTAATACTTTTCCAATTATTCCGAATTTTTAAGCATCAAAACTCATTTTGACAAAGCCGATCAGTGTTTGATTTCTTGATTGGGCTTTCATTGGGCATACCCATAGAACGCCGATAGTGGGCATCATAAATTAATTCACGCATTATTTTAATCGTAAGAGTCAGTGGATGCAATCCCAGCCAAATCCTGAATACATTCCCATTCTTCCGAAATTTCAATTGTCAAAACTTATGTAGATAAAGCCGATCAGTGCTTAATTTTTTACTCAATTGGGCTTAAATTGGGCTCACCCGTAGAACGCTTAAAGTAAGCACTATTCGAGCAAACGAGTCTGGTCGCACAAAATGTAACTCCAGTTATATCAATAGAGGGCAGTAGAAAGATAAAATATCGGCTGTGGTCAGCTGATATTTACTTCGGCAAAGTTATTCCAAACTGTATCCGTTTAGGAATAAATAAATAAATCGAGATAGTGCTGATAAAAACGCCGTACGAATAATGAATTAGGCACACGGGTTGAAAAATAATTAGCGATTCGAGCAGAATCTAGCAGTCATATTTCATTCATATAAATGGAAATAATTCTTAATTTATAGAATTACATAGTAAATGAATTATTTACGAATATTGCTTGTTTATTACATTTTGTTGGAAAGTGTTAAAGTACATTAATTTCCTAAAAATTTTGTTCTTTCATCCTTAAAAAGAACTTCTGACCATTAAATATTGTTCATAAAATAACATTTTTCATTTAACATTACGATAAATTTATAATATATTTTACATATTATATTTTTAATATGCTTAAAATAATGAAACTGTTTCCGAATTAGACATACGCTTCAAATTAAAAACGATATTTCCTAAAAAAAATCAAAGAGATAAGCAGATTATAGTAACATATTCAAGTGAAACAATAATAAATAAACATTTTTTGCAAACTAAGCATTTCATAATTTTGAAAACCCCGCCTGTATTGGTTAACTTGTGCACTGTGCGGCTGCGCGAGCCGCAAAAGCCGCAGACGGGCTATGTCGTCTGCACTAAAGCAGTTGCGAACGCTTTTTTTTGTAGTCGAATCCGTTCAAGCTTCCATAAAATGGGGTTATTTTTACAAAGTTCTTTCGTTTCTACTTTGTAGAAATGAACAGAATAAGTGATCGCTTTTTGCTGTTTCCCATACTTAGTTGAGTGTTTGTACTAAACCAAATATATTGCAGAAAACACAACCTCAGTTGCTTTTAGGAATGAGCTGACTGTTCGAAGAGACTGGGGTGGAGGACAGAAGGAATATAAGAGGATTCTAAGAGTTTTTGAATCATGAAGTAGCGTCAAATTAAAAAAAATACTAACAAATATTTAATATTTATTACTGTTAACTTTAGGAATTGAATAATTGTATCCAGAGAGTTGCCCAACTGGGAACTAATTGGGCTGTCCAATTGGGGCCCAACTATTAATTTAGCAATCTGGTTGGGGCCCAATTGAGCCCTAACCAACTTTTTCACATGCGATTCTTTATCTTTTACTTGGCATAAAAAATACTTCACTCGAAAAAATGACTGGTTAAATTAAACCGGTATACTGGTTGAATATGCCATTATTATTTTTTCTGATTAGAATAACCAGAAATTCTGATTAAAACAATCAGAATTCCGATTACTTTAAACAGAAAAATAGCAAGAGCATATTTAAGCAGAATTCGATTGAAAAATTATACAAAACCCACTTGAGGAGAAAATACGATGTCACACTCATACACAAGGAGTGGGGTTAAAACTTTTGATGAAAGTGAGGGACCATTCACTCTTGAATCAAGGGGTTTTCGAGTTTGAAATCGGTATGAAATCAAATGTAACAAGCATAACACTGTGCTACATATGATCTGAAATTATCGGAATCTTAGTGAATCTTTTAAAAAGATCCGATCTTTAGAAATGAGCGAAAATCAAGTGAAATCAGCAGAAATCTCTCAAACTATTCTGAAATCATGACTGAGTCAGTATCATGACGGAGTCAACGAGCGATTGTGAGCAATCACGAGCAGTCAAGCGGGCAATCAAGAGAGTTGTCAGTAGTCTGTGCATTCAGCAATTTGCTATATCGCACGGCTCTCAGCAATTTATGTGCGCAGCGAGCAGGGAATTTGCGTATTATTGTTGACAAGTAAAAACTGTATATACAAAAAATTCGCCAAAATTTTTGCACCAATATGGGGATAGCCGTTTTATTCGAGGAAAAAATCCAGTCATTTTCCGGCGTTTTGCCGGTTCACAACAATATTTTCGATGGTCATTGTGATTGAAATGTTTAAACTCCTGAATCTAAAAATGTTTTTATTTGAAGTTATAAAACCTGAAATTTAAATTAAAACACTCAAAGAGGAACCATTTTTAATCTTTAACTTTAAAATCAAAGTTCAATTTTTTAAAATAAAACGCTCAATAATTTACGCATATAAAATGGAAGCTTCTGACGTATTTCGAGTGAAAATTTTTTAATTAAATGCCGTTAAGTTGTGAAATTAAAAAATTTTAACTTTTATAAGTTGTACAGTTCGAAAATTCCAAATTTTTCAATCCTAGCTATCATATTCCATCCAGAAACAATAAAAACTGAACGTTTAAAGTTTTGTTTACTGATAATTGTTTATATTAGAACATAAATTAATTTGATTTCAAGTAGTAAAAAATTAACAAATGTTCAATTGTTATTCATTTAACAAAACCTGTGTCTCTTTTGAAATCTTTTTAAATATCACATTCCGACAAGTTTTAGAACCAGAAACTAGAGTATACTTGTCCGAAGGTTTTGAGTGCGCTGAATACGAATCTGGCCTCAGAATTGTTTCATCACGTCAGGGTTTTGATATATCGTAAACTAAATGTTCAAAAATCGCGAGTTTAGCCTATATTCGAGGTTATGTAGCATCGCGATATCTTTTTTAAAAAAACTACAACCAGCACCTTGAAGTATAAGCCTTGCCCTTTCAAATGCACTTTGGCTCGCTCAAATATCTTTTTTTTCTTTGAGATATTCAATTTTGAAGTTTTGAAGTTACATGAACATGTACAAGACTTGAGAAATTCTTTCTTTTTGAAATAAGTTCAAATTTCAAATTATTTCGGAAGTTTCTATAAAATTTCTAAATACTTATGACAATTATTCAACATTTTTCTAGAATTATTTAAGATATTTTAACGTAAAAAAAAATTGCCTTCAAATCTTACACATTCTGTTTTCACAATTTTGAAAACCGTTTTATATTTTAAAAAATATGCTCTTTAAATTAATTATTCAGAATCAAAAATTTGAGGTGAAAATAATAAACTCTCGAAAACTACAATTTTGGCAACAAATCAAATTTCAAATCCATACGAGCTTCAACTTTTCGGATTACATTTGACTTATCAATTTTTAACTTTTCCAATTGTCATTATGATTATACTGTAATTTTAAAGGTTTCACTTACAAATAAGTTGAGTTATTAATTAGTTGAAGTTAATATTAATTTCAGTTAGTATATTTTACTTAGAATTCATATAAAATTTTCATTTATTCAAAAACAATACAAAAACAATAAAAAGTTCATACAAGTAGTGAAAAATGGTTATATGGACGTAGGATGGAAAATTACAGAACAAGCTTGAGAAGTGGTCCCTAACTTAGGAAATTTAATTCTTCAAAATTACCTTAAGTCTACTAAAAATATCTTAAAATTTACAGAATATTTCTGTATCTTTACCAGAAAAATTAAGAAAGTTATTGCAAACAAAAAAAAACTTCAAACACTTTGAAAATGATCTTTTATTATAAAAAAATCGCACGAGAAATAAAATCCGAGATTAATCCTCATCAATATATCATTTAATAAGAGGAAGAAAACCCAAAATGAGCACACAGTGGTCATAATCATTTCTCAACAACCACCTCAACCTTAAACATGTTACGTGGCAACATAAAATTGGTTTCATTACATATTTCTAACATATATCGATAGGCCAAAACCTAAAGTACTTGTAACTGTGAAAAACAATTTTCGCTTAAACTGGGTCTTATTTAGTCGTCGTTCTTAGCGCCTGAATTATGTTTCTTAAATTGATGAAATTTTAAACTTTTCAAACAAATTACAGGATCAAAAAAACTTCAACAACGTTTACTGGTTGCAAGTGTCTGCAGGGTATATTCTAAGGATATGTTTATGCATATACTGCCTGATGAGTGATTCACCCTGAAACGTTAAAGAAAAGGCCATTAAACTGATTAAACTTATCATTTTTCAAATATGTGCCAGGCATCACGGCAATCGGTAGATCCCGAGATGCGTCACGAATCGCGGTAACCGATATTTCCAGACATGTTTAGACAATATTTTGTGCAATAATTCATTACATTTTTACAATATATATCCCTTTCTTAGTGCAAATACTCTTATAAGTGCACATATTATTCAATATAAGTTTTATTAGGCAATGTCTATGGTTACGGAATTTTCCCTAACGTTTGCCCTGATGAAGCTGTATAACGGGTTTAGAGTTATGTAAAATTCCATAAAGTTAACCCTGAACGTCCTGGAAAGGGAGCTAAAGTTACGGAAAATTCCGTAACCACAGCCAGTGCAACTTTATTATTCATTAAATATTTTATTATTTATTAAATATTTTTATATATCATATAACACTATTCTTTTGATTAACCACCATGTTATGGTTGCACCGCCACTGACGTTATATAGTGCAACCGTGAATGCGACCCGTGCGAGCAATCATCGAACAGCGTGAAATCAGGCGGAGTCGAGAGCAGTCAATGCGAGTCTACAGGTTTATATGGGAGTCGACAGCAGCCAATGGACTTTTCGAGAGTGTTCATTGAAATTAGTGTCGCTATTGAAGTCATATTTAGCTTACAAGAAACAAGCAATCGTATAAAATTCGATGAAATCCGAAATTAACTCATATGAAATCAAGTGAAGAGCCCCTCGGATAAAAGTTATCTTAAAAATTAGACGCACTCATTACACACTGCTTTAATGTATTTTTAACAAATGGCAATTGAATTAATTACTTATAATCTCATAGATAAGTTCTTAGTTAATTCGTGTTGCCTATATTGTACACACATTTAAATGAAGTTTGTGAGCAAGAGATGAAAAGGCAAGAAGACGCTTGGATATATCAAAGAAATAGTCTTTCCCGTTGCTTTTTTAATATGGAAATTCGTGCCTACTTTGTGCTGTAGAGTTGTAACCTAACCCTCTTTTCACTAAAAGCTAGCACAATCGACGACCTCGCCCACGTTTCATTACACGATCCCATCAGCGATCTTGACTGACAGAAACCAAGAGATCAGAGACACAAAGAAAATTTAAATATTGAACATATCTTTGAAATAATAATTACTATGAATAAATAATTTGAAGCACATGACTTTTTGAGGCCAACTTTAGATTCATTGAAATTTAGAAAACGTACGAGTAGAACAAATATATTTAGTGAGTCTAGGTAAAATAAAAAAAGGCGATTATTATTATTATTATTATTACACCATTAGGCCATTTCCCTTTCGGGGTAGGCGTGACTCACTCGGCAGGGGAAAGGGGTAGTGTGTGGAAGGGATAGAGATTTTTCAGATTGATCCAGAATGCTCGTGCTATTTAAGTAAATAACACGTTCGTTCCGCAACACTGCTCCGACCCAGGTTGCTGATCAATCTCTCTAGCAATCACCCCAAGCGAAGAACCTCACGAAGTCGTTATGTAAGGTTCCCCACTTGGGTCCATCAATAGCCAAGGTCTTTGTTTCAGGCGTCATTCACTCTACTGACACTCTTTTTATTAAATATTTGCCACCATACTTTTCTGTCCTGGCATACTTCTCTAGCTTCTTTTATGTTCATGCATTTTTCATGCAGGCTCTCGTGTTTCTGTGACTTCTTATGTCTCTTCTAAGTAGGGTCACATTCACACATTCTAACCATTCTTTCCGCGGTCTACCTCTGGGCACGTTGCCATTTACTTTACCTTGATAAACTTGTTTCGTTCGTTGTTCATTTGGCAATCTCTCAACATGTCCGAACCATCTTAACCGATTTCTTTCCCATGTGTCTACTGCGTCTCTTCTGTACCACATTCTTTTAGAATTATCTCGTTACTTACTTTGTCCATTAGGGATTTCCCGCTTATTATGCGCATGAATCTCATGTCAATTGCGT
>NC_046660.1:92839398-92860681 GCF_010883055.1 Belonocnema kinseyi | reverse complement strand
TCAATTCTCTCATCATTTAATAAAATATTGCATAGTGTTTTCTCACTCTTTCCTTGGAACACCATAGTTTTTGTTTTATTTGCGTTAATTTTGAGGCCCATGTTCTTCATGCTTGCATAGTTTAAGAAACATACAGATAAATTATATTCTATCAAAAATAAGTAAAAAAGTGTGTTGATTAAAAATTTTTCCACAGTTTATTTTTACACAGTTTAGAGATAATTATAAAAAAATTAGAAAGACAATCCCTACCCACTCTGTCTCAATTACTCCAATAAAAGCTTAACCATTGACGTAACATTTAACGATACTGGGTCAGTAATTTATCAACAATGAAAGGTTGAAAGTATGTGACTTAGAGATTGAAACATATTCTTCATTAAATCTCCAACAAAGTAACTTAATATGATTAAAAAAGAAAAGAAAATATATTGTTTCTACCTTGATTATTAAAGCAGCGAGTAAAGCAAATCCAAAATCGTCAAATTGCTAAACAATGAATCTACTATGGCAAATGATTGATGTCAAGGGTGATTGACCTTGAAAATTGTGATACTTGGTTCGTCGAGCAGAACCCTTTTACATTTCTCCATTAATTTCTCTTCTTACCAGGATATTACGAAAGAGGATTACAGATGCCACATTGCACAACAGAATGCTTAACAGTTTCCAGATGGCAGTTTTTTGTTATTTCCTTATCACCTGGCTAATCCTATTTGTAGCATTTTAATCGATTTTAATCGAAATTAAAATGTAAAAATTATTCTTAAAAGATTTAGTTGAGGATTATATAAAATGAAAATTAGAGTTACAACTGCTGATGGTCAACCACACTTAGAAAAAAGATCACTTTATTCAAAGAAATGCAGTACTAAATACGTCCAATCAAATCTCTTTTTGGTCTAAAGAAATTTTTCTTATAACAACAGTAAGTTTCTTATTTGAAAAAACATTATTTCTTGAAATAAGAAAAATTGTCTTCGATCAAAACAATATATGATTGGACGTATTCAGTACTACATTTCTTTGAATCAAGTAATATTTTTTCTCAGTACAGTTCGTCGTTTATCTTGAGCCAGCCTAATGTGTAAAAGTGTCAATTAAAAAATGTAAGTCGTCTTTTTCAAAAACAAAGTCCTACTTTACTGCTCCAAACCACCCCGAGAAAACCAGCAAAACCATAATCGAGTTACATAAAATCTTTTTTGTTTGAAATATTAACTAATCAATTTTCACCTCAGAATTAATTTTTTTGGTAGAAAATTCAACTAATCGGTTAAAAGTTGAACAAATTGTAAAAAATTGATTTCTTTTAAAGACTCATCATTCTAGTTGAAAATTCACCTGTTTATAAGAGTTTGTTTTGATGATACACAAATTTAACATTTTGGTTGAAATTTTTTCTTATCCTGACAGAAAAGTCTTTTTTGGTTGAAAATTCAACTATTTGGTTCAATTTTTATCATTATAAATACTTCGATGTTCATTGTTTTTTGTCTAAAGTTCTAAAATTAATATTTCTTTAATATTAATTTTTATTTCTAAATTGTGAGAAAGTTGCTCTCTAGCTCCGCTAGAATCCGCATCGGAGTCAAAACGATCATACATAAAAAAATATAAATTATTCGAATGTTTAAAAAATTAATCTAACAAGTGAATTACGTCGGAAGTCAACTTTTAAGGGTCATCTTTTTTAGGGGTCATCTTTTTGGTTAAAATTGAACTACTTGGTTAAAAAATAATAATTTTTTTTAAATTATTTTTTTCGTTAAAGATTCTTCAGTTTAGTTGAAAATTCATCTCTTTAGTTGAAAATTTAACTATTGTCATGAAAATTCTAGTGTAAAAATGAACTATTTTGTTGGAAATTCGGCTCTTCAGGATTGTTGAAAATCGATCTTTTAGGTTGAAAAAACTTATTTTTTCAACCTAAAACATTAATCTTGGTTAAAAATGCACCTGTTTAGTTTAAAGCTTACCTGTTTGCTTGAAAATTTATATACTTTTTTCGAAATGAATATTTTTACTTTAAATATTAGGAATTTTAAGAGTTGGAAAATTGAGCGTAATATTAGTACCTGCATTAATTTTACAAAAAAGAATTAATTCCCCCATTTTCATAAAGAAATCTCCCCATTTCCCCTCTTTTCAGTGCATTTTGGTCAATTACAGTTCTTGGTCAATTCTACAAATAATAATCTCTTTCCAAACGTCTTGTTTCTCATGTCTTGAATTCCTATTCATTTTTCAAATTTAAGTGGGAATGAAAGCCCCTAGAACTGACTTTTATATTTTAAAGATATTCTTCTCTTTGGTTTGAAGGTACGAATAAATGAGTTTATGAAAATGCAATAAAAGTTTTTTCGAAGTGAAAAAAGTCCGTGCGGTTTAATCGCATTTAGAATCACTTTTGACGAATTCTGCATTTGTTTGAGGTAGGTAATTAAAGAAGTAAGTTGCCCAAAGACCCAATTTGCAAAATTAGCGGCTTTTCGATATGCACGAAGGCACCCGCTATTTTGCGGGAGTTAATGTTTCTCGGCTACGAAACATTCGACGCCTTTCGTCGCTCTTTCCCCCTTTTCACGTCGCCCTTTCCAACAGTTCTCTGACCTACGTTACTGTTATTTCATTCCGTTTTAGTTTTTACGACTGGTAATGAAAAAAGTCATTGAAACTACTCAAAAAACCGTTGGCGACACGTTCTTCCTTTTGCGAAATCACTTGCTCTTAACAATAAAAACTATATTACAGTAATTTTCATCACGAGCAACATTATTCGTTAAAAAGTGAAACAGCACACTACTGGTAGTTAACCAAGTTTTTCAAACTTTCGGAAAAAATATTTTAATAATGGAAAAAATATAACTCGTCACTTCAGATAAATTGAATTGTCCGTTACTCATCAATCTCATCATTTCTAAGATAGTAACGGAACCAGTAAATCGTTTTTCACGTTTTCATCGCCAGTGGGGCGATAAAAGAAAAGACAAAAGAATCACAATTAAATGACCATATTCACAAAAGAAAGGAGTGTGAAAATCTCGGAAATTTTAAAGAAATTTTTGTGAACTCACCACAGCTACAAATGTGTCATTTTAATTACTGATGAAATATTATAGCTTACCTGAAACAAACAAAAAAACAAACAATACGATTATTGAATAATAAAAAATGAACCTTCAAATTAAATTTGAAAAAATCAATATTATTCTTGTAAAAAATCTAGAGCCGCGGTAAGGTTTAATTTTTTATTTCCCATTCAAAAATTGGTTGAAATGCAATCCCACGGATTCGCTTCCTATTTGCAGATCAAATAAATATACAGTCATTCGATTACCGTTCCATTCAGTGAGCTCATCCTGCACAGATCGAGGTACATGTATATCGTATAAGTATATGTATCAAAAATGCTTAATTTCCGAAAGAGAAACGATAAAAAAATATTTCAAAGTTTGTAATATCAACTGTCGTCTACAAGTGTAATCTTATATTTATTACACACCGTGCAATTTTCTTATAAATAGTAATTGATGCTGATATATCTCTAGCATGATTTTAAAATAGAAATGGATTTATTTATAAGTCATAAATTATATTAATGTCTCGCCTGCATGATCGACTTTTTCATTATGAGTAATTTATTTGGCAGAGAGAAGTGAAAGTCATATAAAAAATGTATACAAGAACTCAATATAAAATACATTATGTACTATTAAATGTATAATATTCATATAGAAATTAAACAAAGAAATAAAAATAATTCTTTTAAGATTATGAATTTTCTCCATACCATGCGATTCTCTTTTATTCCTACAGTCAGTTTTTCGCAAAAAATTTATTTCTAAAAGGGTCGTCGCTATGTGTATTGACCTATCGGTATGAATAGCTGGATTTTTCCGGTAACAATTCCAGGCGAGGGGCTACTGAGATCGAAATTTCAGTGCAAATATCCGGATTTTGTCGATTAATATACACTTCATTTTAAAAATGGACAGCTTTATCAACATATAATCATATAAAACTGGAAAAATCTTCGACAGCAATTAGCACATACATGCGAATAGTGAAATGTTATATTTTTAAATAATGATAAATAATTTTGAATGATTTCAGCCATTAAATAATTCACTTTGAAAATCTGAATATATTTAGAGAATCCATTTATGAAATCCATTAACGGCGATATGAAAAAGTCAGAAAAAAATCAAATTAATTAAATCAAATTTCTTTTTATATTTAAAATCGTTCTTACATCAAAAAATATTTTCTTTTCTAAAAATACTATCATCAATAATGAAATCGTGATACTTATAAGTATAATTAAATATTTCTTTCCAAGATTTGTCATCTTTCACTGCCTTCAATCTCAAATTTGGTTCAAATTCTTAATAGTTTAGTTTGAAATAGGTTGAATGAAAATAAAAATTTTTTATGTTAAGATTTTAAAATAAAATTTGGGACAGCTCAACACTCCTGTATAGATTTACCATTCAAGTCGCTCAATTTGAAATGTTTGACTCTAAATTTAATTTAATTGTATGCATTGTACACTTGTACATTTTGTACTTTGTACATTTCAATTCAAAAGTTCTCAACTTCGAACACTTCTTTTGCAAATCACTATATATTTTTAAGGTAGTTCTCGTGCCAAAAATTACATCTCTGAAAAAATAGTTTCTCTATAATTTTAAGAATTAAACAAATATTATTGATGATGTAATATGAAATAAAAAAGATTTTCTTTCTTTGGGGGGCATTCTCTACAACTCTACTACTTCAAATTTTCAAAACATAAAATAAACCAAATATCTATGTTTTCAACTTTTTTATTAAAAATGCCAATTTCAAATGAAAAATACTAACGTGATCCAAAAATTCTCAAAGATTCTATAGTTCTTATTGAAATTGTAATGATTTTCGTTTAAAATACCAATTTTCTTTTTTTCATATTTTTCTTATTTTAACTCTTTTTTATTGTGCAATTATTCTTCACACATTGATTTTCTCGAGTATTTGTTTTTTTTTAAGTTTATGTGGTTTAAAAAATGTACTGTCAAATACCAATTTTCGATGTAAAACGCCAACGTAGCCTAAAATTGTGTAAAAAATTATAAACCATCTTTGAAATTTAGGCTATAATTCAAAAAATTTCAAAACTTCTAAATCTCATTTAAATTATAATGATTTTCGTCTTAAAATACCATTATTTGGTGAAAACCCTAACACAACCTAAAACTGTAAAAAAATTACGAGCCTTTTAATAAGTAAGAAATTTCAATGAAAATTCTAATATCTATTTTTATTTCTAATCTAATAACTAATTATTTAGCTGTGAAATTCGCCAACGAAACCAACAAATAGTAATTTGTTGAAAAATTTTTAACCTTTGAAATCTAAAAATTTCTGTTTAAAAATAGGCATTTATGGTGTAAAACTTTCGATACCCTTAAATTGTGGAAAATGGGAAATTTTGATAATGATTTTTGTTTGAAAATGCTAATTTACAGCGACAAAAAGAACATAATTAAAATTTTTTAAAATGATAAGTCTTCTTCGAAACGTAATTTTTTTATATCTTAATTATTGAAAAATGCCATTTTAACAGTGAAAAGCCCTAACATATAAGGCATGTTTAATATTTACAATAATTAAATAGATAATTTAAGTTTCAATTTAACCACGCAAAAGTATTATAACCGTGTTTTTATTTGCATAAGGTTTTCTAGGATTTTTCATAATAAAAGGAATTATACGCAAATTTAATTTTCAGATATAATACAACTTCAAGTAATAAAGAGTCCATCAGATTTTCAAAAACAATAAGCCATGATTTATTAAAGTTAAGAAATTTGTAAGAAATTGGTAAGAAGCAACAGTAAGGAAACATTGAATTGCAGAAACTATTGTTAAATAATTCTTTTCATAAGTTTAAAATTGTCTTCACAAAAAAATTTTTTTGTTTTTTCTTTCATACGACATGAGTGACAAAATCATTACAAAATTTTAAATCATAACAGCTTCTGTCTTCGATTTTTACATTTATGAAATATTTTTAATTGTTTCAGCTTCAAGTTTTTTTAAGAGTGTGTATCTATACTCTAATTTTGAAAATAATAATTTTGTAGACGTAAAACAAACAATGATTTTTGTAGTTCTTACGTAATTTTAGGAATTTCGGGAAATTTTACGCGTAATTAAAAAAATATATTTAAGTAACGAGATCCAACTTTTCGGAGTTCCCAGTCCTACATCGAAAGAGAAATGGTACAGACATTGCGTAACTGAGCCAATTAACACATGTCTGTAACGATCGTGCGAGTACTTACAGTCGCGGAATGTTCAATTAACCTGTCGACTTTACTCATACACCGGGTGGATAATCATAAAAGCTTTTCTTAAGCGTATTATTTGAACCGAAAAAAACAACATATAATCATAACTAAGAAAGAAGCTATAAATTATACAGTTTTTGCCGAAATTATTCCCATAGTGCATTATAATATCAGAAGCTGCATTTTGCACTTCAACAGAAATTAACTTCTTTTAATGCTTTGTCCATAAATTCCATAGAAGATGGGATAAAAAAGGAATCAGAAATGTTAAAGGCTCACCTTATAAAAGCAATAATAAATATCAATTCAAATGAAGTATCACTGCCAGAATAGAAAATAACATTAAAAATTATAATTTATCTATACAAACGATTTAATTTCTAATAAAGAAAACGGATCGTTTGCGTCAAGAAGCACAGTGGGTCATGCTTTTAATTTCCTAATATAAAACTTATTTTTTAGTAAATCTCGGGAGGAGAAATTCAGTACTGAACATGGAAATAATTGTGTTCATTTAGCGGTAAATAATACTGCTACCTATTTTTTTTAAAGATTAAAATATATCAATTTCGTTCCAGGTGCTCTAATCTTGTTGATCTTGTTCGATGCTGACCTACAACATGGCGTTCCCCTAACCCACTTATTTACAAAACGCACAACTGCATGCAATTCATGTGAGCGTAACAAAAAATTGAAAGTACATCTCGATACATCTCGATAATATGTGAATGTCAAAATACGAGGATTCTTAGAAAGATAGATAAAAATATGATATCAATAGTTGTTCTGCAATAGAAGTATGACTAAATCCGTTCCCACGGGTTTCAAATGTTAAGTGTCTTCGATTCTCCTGGGACTCTGTTAATCTCAACTTGCAGAACGCCTTCGTATGGTCGGTTTCGCGACTTATTTTCGATTGCATACAACTTTTTACATTACAGAAATGATATAGTGATAAAACAAAGAATCAACGTGATTTTATAAAAAAAATCATCTTATACTATGTTGCAGTTGAAATATCCTTTCAGTTGCTTACCAGATTAGATTATAGATGTTTCCAATTACAAAGCTAACAAGGAAAATCTCGAAATTGTTTTTTTTTACCATTCATTTTTTAAAACAGGAATTTGATTTTATTTCACAAATCAAACAATTTCAGATTCAAATAATCAACATTTCAAAACCTTATCAATTTTGAGCTCGGCAGGTAAAAATTAAATAAGTTGAAACTGAAAGCTTTAAATTAATAATTTTAACAATTTGGAATTAAAAGTGCTCAAGATTTTTATGTTTTTGCATTAAAACATTCACAATAGTTGGTTTTCAAAATGTAAGAAAAGTCGTTATAATGGGAATGTTTAAAGAAAATGATACCATTAAAGTTCATAGATTTATTTCACTTGGAAAGAGTTAGAAAGAGTTTGTTATTTACATTTAATAGATTCGCCTGTTCCATATGTTTTTTTTTCAAAGAAAATTAGGCTGGCCAGATGAATTGTTTTTTTTTTCGAACCCCACAAGAACTTTAATAAAATGATGAAAATTAACAAAATGACGGCTTTTTATGAAAATATCGAAAGTCGATTTTCTCAATGACTCTACCCTTTTTGCTTAATTTTTTATAAATGAGTACATCTATAACGAAAAAATCCTTTAAGGGCATATAAATAAAATGGAAAATCAATTTAACGCTTTTAATAGTGCCTTCAAACATCCATTGAAAAGAAATCGTATACAGAAGAATTTATTTTGAAAGAATTCGGACACTACGCAGCAACATAAAGTGCGAATCTGCAAGCAGAGTAGATGCAGTTTGCGAAATTCTCAGTGGCGAATTTTAACTGACTATTGCGTCGGGAACCGGATGGATGAGCGGGCCTGGAATGCGATTATGGTTCGCGGCGGTGCGTTGGTAACCATGGAAGGTCATTTTTATAGTGCCATAATTATGCCTCGTAATTCAAGTATAACACGATCTAAAACGCGTCTTCTTCTAATAATGTTGCAGCCAGTTGCAGTACATAACCAAACTTTTTTTTAATCAGAAAGATGATTTAATTTCATCAATTTTTATCTCGAAAAGTAAACAAAATCCCAGATTTTTTCCATTATTTATACTTTCAGCGAATTCGTGATATAATTTTCTTCTAATACAGAACGCTAAAAAACTTATGTTAAATATTCGGGTCACTGAAACTGAGAATAAATTCTTAATTTAAAGCACAAGGAACATTAACTCGAATATTATCAATATTCCGGTTTTGCTAACAAATAATTTTGACCAAGCAGCTAGAGTTGTTTTACATAAGAATAACATTTCCCTAGACATTTCCAAAGCCGAATGGTAAAATAAGGAATAATTATAAACGTGATCTAATAAATTCAGAACCTCCATTTCTCTTGCACAATACCAATTATGAAATTATAAAGTCCAATTCAGTATTCATCATAAATTCAAGAACCTACCTAAGTCAGGTTGATCGTATTCCGAGAGCATGACGACCACCATTATGAAAAGTTTTACGAGAGGTCGATAAACTTCGCACTGACCACAGGGTTGGTATTTTCGATCGGATCCACTGCTAGAAGGCCGATCGAATAGAACATGAGGAAAAAATCGGAAGAACGGCACAAGGTCGGAGACGCGCCTTCTCTCGATTGTTTAAACATCGAACAACAATGTGCAGAGGCACACTAAACACTCCCGAGGCGGCACATGTTGAAATCCTGCAGAGTTAGTTCTATACACTAAATAAGATTAACGGCCAACCAAGAAATGTTATCGTCACTGCAAACCAAAGACCCAAAGGCGAGCCTAAAGCTAAATTTACCATTTTACTGTTAATTATCTTATTTATTATTCAAGAACAGATTCATTGATTAAATAAATGTATCAATCTCAGGAATTGAGCTTTTGAAACGTATCTTTTAGTCTTTAATTATGAAAAGGCAAATAATACTGATTTTTTATAAGAAGCTTTATAAGAAAGAATTTTGAATTTTTATGCGGAAATTGAAAAATCAAATGATCAAAGTTGGCAGAGACGTAGGAATGGTAAGAAACATACTCTTTTCTGATAAGTTTTCTTTTGTGTTGATTCTTTGCACTAATTTTGACTGTGCTTGTTTCGATAATGAAAATGATCTAGAATTCTAGATCCTTGGATAAAAAAGACACTGAACTACGATAAGCCGGTGAATCGCGATGGACGAGTTTGCCGTGCGGCTGCGTAAGACGGAATGTGCCGTCTCCGGTGAATCAACCCCTTCCTGACCCCGCAGCCCACGGCCACCAACCCGATTCCCTTCTCGTTACTCAACTCCCACCCCCGCACATGAAAGTGAACGAGCTGCCGCCCGCCGATCCAACTTCAAAAGCCTCAAACGTGCCGGTTAGCAGTCTGCCGCGAACTTCACCTCAGCGATGACCCGAGCATGTCCTGATGACTTTTTTGGAATATAACCATTTTTTCAAATCTAGAAACATCGGTTTTGAGAAGCAATTAATTAAATCAAAAATGTAGTGATAAACTGATCATCAAGTTCGGTAAGGAGATATAGCTAGATTTGCATTATTTAATGCACGATTTTTATTTCAAAGAATACTAGTAATTCCGAAAGGTCATTTAGATATACATCAAAAGGAGTAATTGATAAGTTAAAAGAGACTGAACTGAGAAATTGCAATTGATTAATAATGTGTATATTATTATTTGTGTATACAGTAAAAATTATGTAATTTGTGATATTTTAATGGTGTGGCTGGATAACTTCTGTATGTACTTGGTTTAAAAAAATGATATTACATTGGAGATTGAGGTTAAACTGCTAATCAGTATGCTGACAACCAGTCTCTGTTCTACTTCATGTTTCAATAATTGTTGAATCAGAGTACTAAAATGATTGAAAGTGGATTTTCTCAAAAATCCCAATTCTTAAAATTAATATTTCTTTAAATAGCTCGTAACATATAAAAGTTCTAAACAAATTATCTCTTGTTTTCTTTGGTGATATTTTGCATCTTTTATGAGAAAAAAATAAAAATGATATTTTAAGCAAATAATTTATTTTGAACGCAAAAGTGGTTCTGCTCTTATAAGACTGATAGGATGCCTTTATTATAAAGCAGAATTTAAAAACAAAATTACGAAAAAATCAAAAAGTTGGGACTTTCCACAAAACCCTCTTTATTTTCTTCGTCGAACACGAAAATTTTTCAGGAAAACCCCACCTTTTAATCTTTTCCAATGGAAAAAAATTCTGCTAATGTAAAAGAGGCATCCTATCAGTTTTATGCAGGTTAAACCTCTTTGAGGCCTAGAAAATTAAAACAAAAATTACAACTGAAAATTTGTATCTTTCGTTGTTTCCGACAAAAATACAGATATTTAATTTTTTCAAGATAATTTTTACATTCTCATTCGTGAGATTGTAATGGAATGGAAGCTTCTAATGTGTCCCCTAAGGGTTTACATTTTTCTTGCACCTTCTTCTTTATTCCTTTACACACCGCCCACACACTTACTTGGTGGTGGAAGGGGGGCCTACAGTTTAAGGTGGGTTCCGAACCACCAAGAGCAACAACTTTAAGTACTTAGAGAGAAAACCTTTTTTCTCTAGAGGTACCGGTCCCACGACTCTCCGGAGATGAACAACTCCCTTGCTAGGCTAGTGTTCACCGCATGGGCCGCCGAAGCTCTTCCAGAGTGCGAGGCGTGAATCGAACCCGCAAGCCGACGGAGTGGGTCCAAAGCCTACGCTTTAGCCCCCACGACCATCGTTCCACTTCGTGAGATTGTAATGTAAAGTCCAAATTTTTTATCTGGTTTTTAACGGGTATTTATGTTTCGGCACTCACAGAGTCCGAAAATCATAAAATTTTGTCGGTATCTGTATATCTGTCTGTATGGTGACATAAATTTTGTAGTCAAGCTAACTGTTGAAGGATTTGTCCAATCGAGTCAGCGTTTGAGACACTTTTTAAGATTCCCAAAATGAGGGTTATGTTCGTTAACCAGATATTTCCAACCAATATACAAAAATTTAAAGCATTTTCAAAATATTTTTTGTTTTAATTTTAGAAACGTTTTAAAAAGTTTCTTATAGATGGGTCGAAGACTTGCAAATTATCCAAACGAAATATTACTTTCGATGAAAATTTCAAACATTTGAAGATTTCATAACATAGAACAAAAATATTTCTCCGACAAATTAGAAAATTTCATTAAATTTTTTCAACAGATACTAAATATATTCAGAAATTATGTTAGTTAAATTTTTCGATTACATCAAAATTAAAAAATTTGGAACTTTTTAAAAATTTAAAACAAAATTTCCTTATGAGTTTTAGAAATTTTTGTCAAAGTTTTTTGGTACACCACAAAAAGACTTGAAAACTATCCCAATGAAATTTTTTATTTGGATGAAAATTTAAAAAACCGCACAACTCCTTTTGAAATTCTCTTCGCCTTAGAAAACATTTCATAATTTCAAATTTTAAATTCTGTACTATCTTGAAACGTAATTTCTAACCATTGCCGGATATGACATAAAACATAAATGTTGTACAGTTCGAAAATGAGTTCAAAATTCAGATTTTAAATAAAAGAAACTCATTAACCATTAGTTTTTTTTCTTAACAGTTTTTCTTTTTATTTTGTAAAATCCCGTAGGCGTAGAACAAAGAAAGACCTTTCTTAATGTGAAAAAACACGACATTTAAAAATAATCACTAATTTTTAAATATAATTCAGCAAAATAATGGAAATGATTTGTTTCATCAGAGAAAATATTTTAAACAACAGCTTAACTGCCCCAATTTTTAATTGAATATTAAACGACAGATTTAGAGCCTATCAACTAATAATTCAAGTTTTTCCAGTTTGTGCTTACGATTTATGCACATGGCAGTTGTCACTTTTGGTATATTTAGCGGTCGGTTGTAAATGAAGGCGCGTTATAGCTGAAAAGTTCCTATTAGTCACGTTGGCTAATGACGCATGCGGCACCTTACCGCTAAAGAATAGCTAAGGACTTTCCAAATTTTACTTCCAACTAGAGAATGAAAATAATGATTTAAACAAAAACATATAAAATCCATTAACTGATGGACTGGCTATGAATATCGTATCAGTGAAAAAGTCTAACCCATTTAGACTTAGATATCCATAAAAGAAAAGAAAGCTAAAACAAGCGGAATGCAGTCTATCTGTTCCTGATTTTTTCCTACTCTCATTAATCGTGCATGTTTGCGAAAGGTGAAATCTGCAAGAGTCTTAGATAATTAAAACAGACGGGAATTTGCGATTGCAGTCTATAGACATAGCATTCTGCCACGCTACGTGTATTCTTGATAGCAAACTATGCAAGGTCGTCGACTTTGTGATTAATTGAGATGAACAATCGATCTTCCGCTTATTTTGCAAAAGAGATTTGTCCACGATTTTCATTTTGAGGCGTGTGTGCAAAATTCAACAGTGCCCACGATGTGGCAACTTGGTTCATTACGCATACGAGAAATAGTAAACCACATACGGAACGTCGAAAATCATGCAGAAAATAGGATTTCGTAATTGGAGTCTTTAACGCGGCACTGAATGAAGTCAGCATTTAAATATTATTTCAGTGTCAAGATTGCATGAAATGGTATGGAATTTTATACATCTCAATTCAGCACAAGCAAAGCAATCTAATCTGTAACTCAAATTACGAGAGTTTTGCATCTAATATTGCGCTGAATGAAGATGTAAAATGTAAAAAACAAAGAGTATACAAAAAATATAAGTCTATGCAAAGAGTGATAACCCCTACTGCTTAGGCAAATTAACTTTTTTGAATACAAAATATTATGTGACAATAGCGTCACTCAAGGTCAACTAAGCAAGACAAAATACATTACAGGAAGTGTTTGTGTCATCTTTGAAGCTATTTTCAAACACTCCTCGGTTTTTTTTAACGTCCAGGAGCTACTTCGCAATTGCTACATTCTTAAGACTTCCCTGAACAAGTTTTCATTTTCCCTGACTATTATACATTTTTATTTTAGGTATAAGAACAAACCTTAAACGTAAGACTTACGTAAGACATGCGTGAAATACGCGAATTTAAATTTGTAAATATAACAATTTTCAGTAAAGAAAAAAGGGATGAGTCAAATTAAAATAAAAAAATACGACTTTTCAACAAATCGGTTGAATGCCCAAACACAACGGACTAATATTCAAAACAAGACGAGGAATTTTTAACAAGAGTTGCATTTTCAAGCAAGAAATATTTTTAGTCAATAAAAAAATATCCGAAATACTGGATATTCAAGGCAAGAAGACCAAGTCCCTGCAGAACAGTTGGGTTTTCAATCTGAAAATATTAATTTTAACATAAAAGTGGAATTTTCTATCAAAATAAATTTCCAACCCAAAAAGATGAGTTTAAAGACAATTAATGATTTTGCTACTAAAAAAGATTAACTTTCAAGCAAAAATTGCATAGTTTCACTTTTTGTTATAAAAATAATTTTATAAAAAAAACAAGAGTTTTCAAAAAATAGTTTAATTTTCAACCAAGCACACTGGAACATGTATTGAGGGAGTCCCGATTTTCTGCTTCCGAGAATTGTTGCCTCTGCGGTTTCGGGCTAAAAGTTGTGGCCCCGGTCCGCGGGGTCCAAAGGGGGTTACGCAACCATGCGTAAGTACGGTTTTGTAACCCTGACTACATACGTTTTGTTTACCTTCGGACGGTCTGGACTTACCACTGAGCTACTCAAGCGATCCCCAAAATCAGTGGTAAATCAGAGTTCCAGTGTAAATGAGTTTTTAACCAAAATGATGATGTTTCAATTCATGAGATTACTTTTCAACCAAAACGACGAATTTTTCACAAAAAAAAATTAATTTTCAACGAAGAAAGATACATTTTTAATTTACAATGGAATAGTTAAATTTTAAGTAAAAAAATAGTAAAATTTTCAACCATAAAGATTCAAAATTTCGACGACAACAGATTAATTTTTAACAACATGCATGTATTTTCAACAAAATAATTGCATTTTTTAAGAAAATTACAATCTAATGGTAAAATTATCAACCAAAGAAATGAGTTGTCAACCAAAAGGATGAATTAGTCACCAAGAAGATTAATATTCTGATACGAAATAAAATTTTCAAAGAAACAGTTGAATTTTTAATTGAAGATACATTTTTAACCGGATATGAAATAGTGACATTTTCAATTGACAAAATTAATGCAAAATAAATGTTTTTAACAAAATAGTTTAATATTGAACAACAAAAAAAAGAGGATTTTCGGACTAAAATAGTGAATCATCGACCAAAAAAATAAGTTTTTAACAAAGCAGTTCTACCGTGCAAATTGTTAAACACATTTCTGCAATTCTGCAAGCTCAGCAACTTTCCACTGGACAAAAGAAATCCTTTCAATGTACCCCAATCGAGCTTTAACAATTGTATACAATAAAAAGTGTTTTCATGTAATAGAATTTTTTATAATTGGGTAAAAATAATAAATTAACAGATTGTGAAATAACAAAATATCAAGTGCGTCGTAAACTACGACCCAAGTTAGACTTAAGTGTAAGCATCTTCTGTAAACGTTAATGACTTGCACTTTTCTATACACATATAGTATAAATGTGGAAGAATACTGTACAAAGTCGATCAACAGTCTGTCAGAACCATGCATCTTTTGCATTAAACTTTCAAGTAGTTTCACTAAACTTAGAGACGTCTCCTCATATTGAGGTCTAAGATTTTTACTCATCAAAAGTGTCCGTTATTTTCTTCAAAGCGAATGTAGGGTGGCTCGGACACTAAAGATAAAAATTTCTTAGTTTCAGGTAAAAAAAATGGGCTGCGAATCATTTTAAATAACTATAACCCAGAAATATTAATAATTTAACGATTAAATCTTTGTTATAAACTGAACACTTAAATTAGAGGTTAAATTATTTTTATATTTAATGGTTTAGAAATCTTTAAAAATATTCAAAATTTTATTTAAAAATTTAGAATCATCTAAATGTTTTACATTTTTTTTCAACTTTTAAATTAGTTTGAAAATTTGTTCATAACTTCCAAACATCTTTTAAAATGATTTAAATTCTACCCAAAATTTTCCCTACAACAATTCCTTTAAATTATTGTAAATCATTTCATATTTTAAATTAATTTTGAATCTTTTCACAACTTCTAAATATCTCTTCAACTTAATAATTTTAACCCAAAAAGACGCAATTTTTATTGAAGTATTAGAATTCCAAACAAAATAATAAAATTAACTTCAATTTCAGCTTAAAGAAAACTCCTTGACTCTTTCAGGTTTCTCATGTAACATCCTGACTTTCCCTGATCATGTTTAAATTCACTAACTTTCCCTGACCTGTAGCACTCCTGGTCAAATTTAGAGAGAAACTCCTAAATAGGACTCCCCGATATATTTATTCCGAGAATTGACGCCACACCGCAGGTACGAGCAAAAGGGACTTTGCAGTGTGTGTAGTGGTGGTCAAGCAGGCGTGAACAAAAAAAAAAGCGTTTACATCCAGAGCAGACCTATCTCGGGTTTGTTCGCGCTTACCGCCAGCTCCGAAACCCACACAGTATAGGAGTTTCACTGTAATTATGAGAGTTCATAATCTTGAATGTACTTGTCAAAGTACGTCAAAACAAAAATAATATGTGCCTAATGTTGACAAATGTTGACTGTCAAACCTTAATTAAGCCATATTATTTTCTGATACATTTCGTGATCATTATCGAAATTTTTAATCAAAAGAATCACGCTGCCGGAAGTATTGAGAATGGAGGTAATCAAAGTCACCAAACTTAAAGATGGCACACGAAAGAGCACACTTAAAGAGCACACGAAATGTAATTACATTTCAAGTAATTTTTTACTAATGTTATTTTGAACTCACATATTATGAGCTGCAATGGATATTGTCTGGTTCTTACTTTCCTCAAAGTTTTCAAAATTGAATTCCTGCAATTTCTAATTCTTGTCTTAAATATATCAAGGAAGATAAACTTGAGATTTTTTAAATATTGCAAAAAATATTGATGTTATCTTGCGC
Source organism: Belonocnema kinseyi (assembly GCF_010883055.1). Lineage (NCBI taxonomy): Eukaryota > Metazoa > Arthropoda > Insecta > Hymenoptera > Cynipidae > Belonocnema > Belonocnema kinseyi. The sequence continues at coordinate 92,844,256 of NC_046660.1, read as the reverse complement.
CAAACAACAGTCCCTTGTTGGCACGTGATTATGTAACGGTATATAAAAATAATCAGCGTAACATGTGTTCGCGATATAGTACAATTATGCTGGAGGTTCGGTTGATGCGCCGCAAGATGCGAGTATGGCACAGGAGCGAAACGTTTAAAAAAGAATAATGGATGTAATAACAATTATCTTGGTTCGGTGATAATTGAAAGCCATAACTGTAAATTTAATTTAAAAAATACTTCGTGCTATCATGATGTTACGTGAAAGTTAAAAGAAATAACTAAAAAGATTTTCCTCTATAAAGAAACTTTAAGCATCGAAGAACACAGTTTTTCAAACGGGATATTTATTAAGATTTAAGTATCCGAAATTGATCCCAATTTTCTTAAAATCTGTTATCAGATAATGCGTTTTTTCTCTCAAAGGATCATTTTCTTGTGCTCCATGATACCATGACGGTCATCGTAATTTTAGACACGTCTAGTCTCTCCAGTAAATAAATTTAGACAGAGTTATTACTTCCAATGATGCAGAGTTCGAAAACTAACTTTTCAAAAGTTTCAAATGCGACATTGAAGCAAAGATCGACAAGTTATGCAATCTCTTTGAACTTTGAACAAGAGTCTTCACCTTAAAAGCCTGCAATTGAATAGAAGTCGCCATTTTGCACTCGGCCTGGCTTCAATCAAACAACAAAAGGTCTTAGGATGATATACAAGGCCATATGAAGCGCCGTTCCTACTAAGGTGTTATAATAAAGTCATGATATAATAATGGAAAATTCGTTCAAACACATGAGATCATCAAGAAAATGAATGCAGAATGAAAAGGAAAAGTAAACCTTTTTAGTTGATTATTTTCAGGTGATAATGAGGAAACAATTTCATAAACTCTAACTAGACTTTGAAACGAAAAAATAAATATCAAAGATTAACTAACGGCTACAAACTTCAGAGTATCCGAAAAACTTTATTTTTAAAATTCCTTGCCTTTTCCCTGACCAACTTCCCATTTTCTCTAAACATTCCTATTATACATTTTTAACATAAAATGTCTTATGAATGGAATAAAACAGTTTCAAATTAAAATTTAGAAATTTGTATATATTTCAAGCAAAAAATATCACTTTTATACAATAAAGTATGAATTCAAATACCAGAAGAACCAATACAAAAAAAGTTAAATTCTCCAGCAAAAATATCATTTTTAACAAATTAGTTACACTTTCAAAAAAATAGTTGAAATTTTGATCACTTTGTTGAATTTCCAACTTAAAAAGATGAATTTTCAACAATAATGGCAGATTTTGCAAACAAAAAAGATTAATATTGAAGCAAAAAAAGTGGAAATTTTAATAAAATTGTTGAATTTTCTGGGAAAAAGACGAATTATGTAGGGGACTTTGAAGATAAATTTTTTACAAAAAATTAAACAATTGCGTTTTCGTCAACAACAAAAATAAGAAGATAATGGAAAAGTTAAATTTACAGTAAAAAAATTACTTCGAAAATAACGAATTTACAGTTAAAATGATGAATTTTCCAACCAAGAAGACGGACTAAAAAAAAGATTTTTTAGCAAAAAAAGTACATCCAAATTGTTCAGCTTTCAACCAAAAAGACCTATATTATGTAAAACAGTTGAATTGTTATTGTACCCTGTGTCGTTTTCCCGGTAAATACATTTCCTTTTTCATTTTGAATGTATTCTTATACCAAAAGCTTGTTAACATTTTCTACACCTTTTTTCCAAGTATTTGATTTTTTACTGTCATTGTTATTTTTTACGAGTGAAACAAAAAATACACATTCTATCAAAAATGATCAATATCAAATTTGTAGATCTTTTTTGGGTGAAAAATGCTTGCCCCTTAATTATTTTCCTAGCTTGTGTCGTTTGTCTAAAAATTTTATTTTTCTATCTTTAATGCTGTTTTTTACGATTAAAACAAAAACTGCGCGTCCTATCAAAAAGTGAATAATAAAAAAAATTTTAGATCGCCTTTGGGTGCACAATTTTTATTGACTCATCTTCTAACTTATCTTGCAGTCTGATCACAAAATTGGATTTTTCATTGTTTTTTGTGCCGTCAAAATTTGCATTTTCAATTTTTTGAAAAAATGCAAAAAGTAGTTATGATAACCTAGTAGGGCTTTGAAAAATAAAGGTTTTTCTTATCTTGAATTTTTTGCATATCGTGCGTTAATTAGCTTAAAATTTTCTTTTTTGAATTTTGTAAGTGTTATTGGGACTGGTGGTCTCCAATTTCGTGGCCTAGCGCCGAAAACTGGAACGAGAAAGAGTAGGTACAATTTTAAACATGTATTTTAGTTTTTGCATAAAAGCGGTTTTACGATAGTAAACAATAATTCAATACTAAAAACAAATTTTCATCAAAAACAATTAGTTTTAGATAGAATGTTCATCTTATACAGTCAAAAAACACATTGTTAACAAATAAGTTAAAACAAAAACAAACAACAATTATTTCACTCGTTCGCGTAAGTTTCAATGCATTGTGACCTTAAATAAACTTCAATTAATGTATGTAGCGACAAATTTTATCCAGATTAAGCTAAGAATACAAATAATATACGATTGAAATTTAAATACGAATTCTAACTTGCACAAATTAAAATGCATCTTTAAAATCGTACCTATTCTTTCTAGTTCCAATTTTTTTCACCAAGCTAACGAATTTGACCTTCATTTTTTAACACTAAAAGAGTGTACCAAATTTAAATCTAATAGATTAATTTTTTAAAAGTGATCTTCATGCTCACATACAGATATACATACATACAGACATACAAATTTGTAAAAAAAAAAAACATTTTTTGGATTCAGAGGCTCTCGAAAAATGGGAATTTGAAAAAAGAGGGGGGGGCAAATTCTACAAAAATCTAATACCTTCTCTGATGAGAATGTAAAAATTAAAGGGTATAGGCATATCGGAACTGCACTTCCGCAGAGTTCGAGCCTTGCAGTTACCGGTGGAATGGCCTCTATTATCTCAACGTATCAGGCTGTGACCACTAAGTTTAATTTAAGGTTACGGTTATGCTATGTACTTACTTCGCATTCGACGAACCGCATTTTTTGTCCATAAAGCGTAATATTTTTTTGTAACAAACTTCAATTCTCTTAGAATGTTATACAAGTCGTCACCTTCTTCTCTGCGGATACATCAACAAGTAAATAATTGCGGAAAAAGCACTTCAGATCCGGACTTAAACCACGCGAAAGAACCATGAATATTTAAAAGTAAAGTCAAGGTCGAGTGTGTCAGATAATATCGATGTAATCTTTAACAATCTGTCAATAAGAACTGATAACAACTTCTAAAAACAAATATGATGTAAAAAGATTTGGTCGAGTCAAAATGCCCTGAAGTATTTTAGAGTTGCACAATTTTTAAATTTCTAAAATCATAAATTGTACTTTTCTTCTAGAAAAGACTGCTCACATCAGAGAACAAATAACTGATTTTTATTTTCATTCGAGTTATTACACTAGGTTTCACAGCCCCCGTCCCATATTCTCCTGCGTTACCACTTTCTTGCCTATTTTCGAAAAAAATCCCCCTTCCTCTTTAAATATATACCACATGCAAAAATGAAATATTTAAATTATAAGGGAAATTCTCTCAAATTAGAATATGCACGTAAGAACTATAAAAACATTGTTCGTTTGACAACTGCAAAATTATCCTATTAAATTCTAGAACATGCTATCACGAGTAGTAAAGTTTTGTTGTTGTTAACTTACAGAATTCCATATCATAATTTAAATTATAAATGTTATTAATTAATTTTTATCATTAAAATTGAAATTGGTTTCGTATATGAAAATAATAAAATGCATTTCTACTATATTGAAGTACTTTAATAAATTATTTATAAATCAATAAAGTACAAAAAAAACAATATATCGCATTACCAACATAACTATATAAGTGCAATAAGTTTTAAGTGCTGAAAGCTGCTCCATTCAAGATGAACACTATTAAAATATTGCTGTGGATATTCTTACAGCCGGCTGGACGAAAGGCTCTTTTGCTATTCTTTCGTCTAGTATACGCTCTATAAAAGGTAACTTGTATGTATAATCAGAAAATAATTATTAATATTACTGGGTCATTCAGGGTGAATTTTAATTGAGTATTTTTGGATTGAAACCAATAAATTAAAATTACAGAAGAAATTTCAAATTCTTATAAAATATTGATTCAATCTAAAATATTCCATTGTTAACCGATTCAATGTGAGATTTTTCAAATATATAAAAATTTTTTGTAATATTTTGCAATATTAATTAATTTAAAATGAGCAATTATAAATCAAATATGATAAATTACACCACATGAATCTGAATTGTTAAAATTTCTTGAAATATTTTAAACATTTAACAAAAAATTAAGTTATTCTTTAATTTATAGTATTGCGAATGATGGTTGTAATTTTGTAAGTGTAAATTAACGAGCGTTTAAATATTATATTTTTCCATTAAACATTTGTTAAGCCGTTTAAAATTCAAGAGTTGCCATTATCAGTTCGAAACTAAAGACCAGCCGAATAGCTCATAAATTAATTTCCGTCTATTACGAAGAACCCCATCAAAATATAACCCAGACAAGCGCTGCTTTACTTTGGGGATTGAACGAGAAGCCGGAAATATTTGCATATGTCTAAGCGGGCACAAGAGATATGAGACATGCAAAGTATGAATTATAGTAAGGACGAAATCACAAATCTTAGAAATAGATATTTTTTTTTATTATTATTACACCATTAAGCCATTTCCCTTTCGGGGTAGGCGTGACTCACTCGGCAGGGGAAAGGAGTAGTGTGTGGATGGGATAGAGATT
>NC_046660.1:92823356-92839298 GCF_010883055.1 Belonocnema kinseyi | reverse complement strand
ATGCCCACCCAACCGTTCATGTCTCCTAGTAGAATTATTCTTTCCCCATGTTCGCAGATGTTTATTGTGTCATTTAAAGTGTCCCAGAAGGCGTCTTTATTTAATTATAGTTATTTCACGATTTAATTATTAATCATATAATTTTTAAAAGACAAAATGTTTTTGAATATGTGAAACACGTTAAACACATAAAAATGTTCTTTTCTTCAACAAATCGTATTTTTTATCGGATTTTTTTTATATCGCCTTGAATGGATATTCAACGGCCTAAGTATATCGAATTTAACAAAAAATTTACTAACATGAGTCATTAAAAAATAATTTAACATTATTTAAAAACTATATGATTTAAGAACTACAAGATGTCTCTGTTCTTAATTTTCCAAAGAAAAAAAAAGAAAAAGTCAAAGTGGTATCGAACGAGATCCCACACGGAGGTCGTTGTATAATCTAGTTGACACGGATTGACAACTGCTACCGTTTACGTACTATGTACCTGAAGTTCCGAACGTTCAAATGCACGAAATGAAAAAAAAAAAAAATTTTTTTTTTTCTGAAATTAGCCCAGCGGAATTAGTTCAGCTAAGCACAGAATGTTCCGAATGACCACCTTTATACACTTTTTTATCCAATAAAAGATAGTGTTAATTTACCTTGTTATTGAAAAAGTTTTTTCAGGGAGATAAGAGCCGCTGGAAAGAATATTTAAAACCAACCCTAGTGTATAAAAATCAGAAAATCGTTGAAATGACCGCCTTTATACAGTTTTTTCGAGTTAAAAATACTTTTAATTTACCTTGTTATAGAACAAGTTTTTTCAGGGGGGTTAGAGCCGCCGGATTTACTGGTCCTATTTACTGGTACTAACAAAAAATTAAGAATAACAAGTTTGAATATCCTTTTTGGATCAACATTTTTTGTCTTTGTAACTTTCTTCGTGCCTGGTGTCGTCTTGTAAACAGATTAATTTTTTAATTATATTTTTACGATTCAAACAAAAACTGCGCGTCCCATACACAAACTATTGATGACAAATGTTTAGCTCTTTTTTGAAAGCACAACTTTTGTCTATTGACTTTTTCCGTAGCTTGTATCGATAGTCCACAAATTAAATTTTGTATTTTAAATGTTTTTTACGAATAAAACCGAATCTACGTGTCCTATAAAAAAGTGATTAATAACTAATTTGTAAATCTTTTTCGCGTGCACAACTTTTGTTGATTCATTTTTTGTTATATCTTGAATAGTTTGACCACAAACTGTAATTTTTAATTTATAGTTATTTTTTGTGCGGTAAAATTTGGAATTTTTGATTTCTTTAGAAAATTCAAAAAGTTCTTTTGATAATCTTCTACGACTTTCAAGAAGCAACTTAGATTGAACGATGAAGTTTTTTTAAAAACTATTGCTTTTGAAAATGAGCGAAGACTACGCAGGGTAGAAACAGTCTAATTTACTTTCCAAAAAGTGAAAAAGTTACATATTTAAACAGAAAAAGTGACTAATTTTTTTTTGTATTTAAAATAATTCAACGAAATTTATAAGAATTCAGCAGATAAAGTCAAATTTGTGATTTCAATCAATGAAATTTGTATTCCACCAAAACTAATTTTCTATACAAAAAATTAATGTTTAATACCAATTGATTTCTAACCAAAAATAATTTGAATTTTCTACAAAATAGTTAAATTTACAGAAAAGAAATTTTTGCACAAAAAAAAACAAAAAAAAAACTCAAATGTTAACAAATTAATTCCACTTTCAACTGTAAAAGATGGAAAAAAATCGTTAAAATTCTTTGAAATCGCTTTAAATTACTGAAATGAATTGAAATTTCCTTGGAATGTTTTAAAATACTCTAAAATAAAAATTTTTTAAATATTTTTTCCGGCGGCTCTTACCCCCCTGAAAAAACTTGTTCTATAACAAGGTAAATTAAAAGTATTTTTAACTCGAAAAAAACTGTATAAAGACGTTCATTTTGACGATTTTCTGATTTTTATACACAAGGGGTGGTTTTAAATATTCTTTCCGGCGGCTCTTACCCCCCTGAAAAAACTTGTTCTATAACAAGGTAAATTACAAGTATTTTTAACTCGAAAAAAACTGTATAAAGGCGTTCATTTTGACGATTTTCTGATTTTCATACACTAGGGGCGGTTTTAAATATTCTTTCCGGCGGCTCTTACCCCCCTAAAAAAACTTGTTCTATACCAAGGTAAATTAATACTATCTTTTATTGGATAAAAAAGTATAGAAAGGCGGTCATTCGGCACTTTCTGTGTGGCCCCTATCCGCATTACATTTTAGGGTGTTTTACCCTTAAAAATTTTTTTTTGGAAAGATTTTTTCGTATAATACTCACTTTTATGCTTAGCTGAACTAATTCCGCTAGGCTAATTACAGAAAAAAAATATTTCTTTTTTTTTCATCTCATTCATTTGAACGTTCGGAACTTCAGGTACATTTACGCACTACCAGTTCCTCGTTCACAAGTAACTTATGGTGTATAAATTACAGTATCAAGTTAAGGGTTCGTCCATATATTACGTAAGACGTTTTTCTTTTGTTTGAATAAAGACGAGCCTAAAATTGCTGTGAAGTTGAGAAGGACACAACGATATAAAAAAAAGAAAAACGTCTTACGTAATATATGGATGATCCCTAAGTTAAATAACGAAATAACTTTGCAACCTGGATCTGTTGTAACGAAGATACATAATTATTTTGCGAATACTAGTCATCACTTTAAACAAAAAGTACGCGAAAATCAGGCTGCTGTTTCTGTCTTTTCATTCATCAAAATAATAAAATAAAATTATGTCCTCAAAATATACTTAAATATTCTGGGTGCTTCATCTTGTAGGTGATGAGCTCATTAAGAAGATTTAGATTGCGATTACTACGACCGGGTTACGCTAACGGGACTGTGCACTCCAGATCTCAAGGAATTAAAAAGCTGAATAATAATTAGTATGCGTAATTAATATTACTACAACCTAGATTTTCACATCTTATAATCCGATAATCAAGGCGTCCGTCGTGTCAGAACTGATAACGTTAATATAGTCTCTTGATTAATGTACTGAATAATAATTAAAGAACTCAAGTATTACTTAATCCTCTGAAATATTAATCATAAAAACAGTATTAAAAAAAAGATTTATATGGAGAAAGAATTAATATTGAATCAAGAAAATATAGTTACAAATACGGACGATACAATATTTTCTTGATATGAGAAAATATTGCTTACCTGAAGAAAATGTACTAGATTGAAGAAACTTTATTTTCTTCAACTAAGTATATTTTCTTTAAAAAATTTTTTTTTTTCGGTAATGGAAATATTAAGTCATCAGTATTCATACTGATATTTTCTTGATTCAATGCTAATTTTTTTCAGTGCAGTACATTTTTTAATTTGTCCACTGCTAGACTTTAATACTGCTGATAAGCTCCATGTATAGAATGATGAAGCACTCATAAAAATGCACTGCTTATCACACTTCTTTGGAATTTTTTAAAACAAAATCAATGAATATTAGCTACTTCTGCAAAACAAAATGAATCGAAATTGGAACGAATCTCTTCCAAGTGACTGGCCAAACTTATCAATAAACCGAATCTACATAAGCAATCGCCCTGAGACAAACGACACCAATTTAAACTGCAATAACAAGAGAAACAAAAGCTGATTTAGCAAAATGATCAGATGCAAAGAACTAAAAAGCAGCATTAATCCCTGTCCACTTTTGTGATAAAAAAAGGAAAAACAAGTCATATTTGTCTTCCCAGTTTAATTTTATTCAACTGCTCTTAAATGCATATGCATCCAATTTATTTTAAATTTTTTATCAGGAATGTTTCCGATGTAACAAAATAGAATTTAATCAATATTTTAAATATTAATGTTACACTTTAATCAGTTTTTGCGAGTAGCCAGAAAAATGAAAAATGATTAGACTAAATAAATAATTACTGTGTCCTGTGGCTACAAATTTAGGTTCATTGTTTTAATTATCCATTTAAAGTCAGTCTACTTAGAAAATTATACTTTGAAAACATTGACAATGAAATAGTCTTTGAAATAATAAATATTTTTAAATTTTACAATCTAAATATTCGATATTCAACAATTGAGGACACAGAAAATTTTTCCAACAAACGAATTAGAAAAGTGTGATTGAGTTATAGAAAAAAAGAGGGAATATTTTTCATCGCTTGAAGCACATGCTTCCTCAACTTTAGACGAAGATTTTACCTCAAATTTTCAGTATATAGATCCAATAGCAAAATAGTTTTTGAGCTGTTGCGTTACAATTTTCAAAAAGTTTCTAAATGTGGAAGAAACTTGCAAAATAAATTTAAAAAATGTCATTATACAGAAACCCTTCTGTCAAAATACAGTGAAACTCTTCTATAACTCTAATTTTGGGGCTGGCGATGGGTGGGAACTAACTCATTATAGCCCGCTCCGCTTTTGTTTGTTCACGCCTGAGTGCTTGTCTGAGTGACAACCGCAGACCCCGCGCAGCTCCTATTACACCTACCTGCGGCGCAGCGTCAATTCTCGGAAGGGCTATAGAAGGGAGGGCTATTGAAGGGTTTCACTTTATCAGGCTTCGATGTGCTTCATGACCGGATGGCGATAGTCGCCTTGGAAGGGCTGCAGTGCGCGAATATTCATTCAAGTATATTGCGCAATAGCATGCATTCCAATTGGAAAGGGTTCAGGCGCCTCTGACTGTTTACGTGTACATTCCCACGAATTCAGTCCACATATCAATCTTAAAAAACAAAACTATGGAAACCGAAATTATAACTATGTGGTAAATTAGGGTATTAGAGTTTAAAAAACATCAACATTAAACAAAGTACGATGCACTTTGATCTTTTTTTCTAATTTATGAAAAAAGCTAAAGATATGTAGAGAAAATCTGCATTAAAGTTTGATTGCTTTCAAATTCGGCTATTGCAAACAGTTTCATGGTCATTTTTTTTCAAATTTTTCTTCAAACTCCAATTTTTGAAGTAAGTTTATATAACAAATTCTTGACAAATAGACTTGCCAAGTAATGTCCTCGTGTACATTGCTTCCATCTAACTAGACGATCAACCGCATTCCCTTGCACTTAAAAATTTGCGTTATCTGATTGGTAAATAAACAGAACACCAGTTCTATTGAAACATTTGTACATATTTGAGGCTGCTTGACTAGTTGAAAGTCCAAGACTGGTGAAACAGGGCGATGCAACAGGTCGTGAGGAATTGATGCAGAAATTTACCTCATAGATCATGGAGCAATCGACCGGATATAAAAACGGTGAAAGATGACAAACGCCATCGCCATGTCCATAAATTCTTTATTAATCGACTTCCTCCTGCCATGCCTGGCAAATCAGACCAGCTGGCACATTGTTAGCTATACATATATCACTCCTCTTGAGAATGCACTCGCGACAAGAGGGCTGGGACTCTCTCTGGAATCAAGAAACGTCGTCGAGACTGCCAGCTGACGGCGATTCTAACCTCGAAGAAGTCGTAAATAATCGTTAAAAACGCTAACAATGCTTCAAAACAAGTATTCTTCATCATTCCTTGATGAGAAGATAAACTATTGATGGCGGAAAAAACAAGTCACCTCTAAGGAATTCGGAAAATATTTATCTGCTTCCTTATTTTAGAAATTTAAAAAACATTCCTGATGTGTAACGAAATACGTGACAAAATTCGTTCTTAAGAAATCGTCAAATTCGTTCTGAAGTGGCGGGCATGAGAAAAATTCGGTGAACGATGAATAACTTTTCCGATCAGTTTCTGAGAGTTCTGGAAATCTAAAATTATTTGAAATACACAGCCCGTGTGTGCCAGTGTTCCGGCATTTGGCAACAAAAAACTTGTCAACTATATTAACTATTTATTGCATATATTAACAATTAATTCATGTTTCACTGTGTCATTCATACTATAAATTAATAATAATTTCAATACTATAAAAAGTGTTAAGTTAACACTTTTTAAATTACTAGTGAAATTATTCTTATTTTGTCGTTTTTATTTCATAATTTATTTTTAAATTATTTAGTTTTTAATCATTGATTTATAATTTCTGATTTTAAATGAGCAGTCAAAACTGATAAATATTGAAAAATGGTTCTTAATTAAAAAAGTTTGAATTGAACGGGTTAAAAATGTAAATTTTTAAACTGGAACAATGTTTGAATAGGATTTACAATTAAATAAAAAAGTTTAATTATTATCAGTCTATTAATTTTTAACTTTAAAATCAATAAATTGTTCATTTATAGTTGATCAACTTGAAAAGTTTTTTTATCCCAAATATTGAAATTGTACACTAAAAAATAAATATTTAAATACAAAATTTCGGAGGTAAAAGGATTTAGAATTACGGATTGATGGTAAACTGAACGATTTCATAATTTTTGAGATATTTGAAGCAATTAGATAGATTTTTATTCCAAAAATACGTTAAATTCGAGGTTAAAAATTTAATTTATTGTCCTTTCCCTGGGTTTCTCGTCACCTCGTTCAGCAGCCCAATGTGTAAAATTCTAGATTTTAATACTGCTGCTGTATAAAGTTGATTTTACTACATTGATATGTATTAAACGGCAGACTTTTATTATGTTTTTAGTCACATTCGATATATTTTACTTAAGTACGTAAACTATGCCAGTCGTTCGAAAATAAAAATTGGAGTGCCGACTAATTAATGAATTTTTCAATTAAGTTTACTAATTTTTCTAGCATCTAATTAATATGAACGATGAAATTCCCATTCTCATAAATAAGTTAACAATAAGAGTAGGAAATTATGTTCCTGCTGTCCCGCAGACGCGTGTTCGATTCCTGACAGATTCTTCTATAACCCCATATTTTTTATTTCAGCTCTTGAAATATAATATTTCATGTGTAATGCGTGAAATTATAATTAGGATAAAAATATACATTCTATGTAAGTTATCTCTGTTTTTCTTTCCTTCCTTACTTCTGACATACAAAGCAGGATAAATATAGAAGACCCTCTATAAATCGGAATATTTTGTGCGTGTTGGAAACGGCGCAGAGACCTTGAAATTACCGAACTCCGACGTATTTTTCAACGTAGTGGTGGTCTGTGAAATATCACGTCTTCTACTTTATTTTCAATGGGCTCAAATTTCGGAAATTCTCAAGATCCCCGTTAAGTAAATTACTGCCCCGGTTAGTAATTTTTTATGAATTGTGTTTATTTTTCCTAGAAAAAGTTCTATAGTATTTATAAAAAAAGGAACTAAAATATATATAATGTAAATTGTAACAATTGATTTCAGACTTCAAAGCCCTAAATTCTCTCAAAAACAGAGAAAATTGGGCGATTTTTCAATAAAATAGGCGGATAAATTCTTCCAAATTTTAGACCCAAAAATATGACTTTTTAATAAAAACTTTTAACTTTCAACAAAACAATTCAATTTTTCATCAAATAGTAGAATTTGCAAACAAAAGATATGAAATATGGTCTAAAAATATTTTAAATCCAAAAGAACATTTTCTATCGAAGACGATAAATTTTCAACAAAATAATTGGATTTTCTAACAAAAATATGACTTTTTAGTAGAGTAATGGAATTTCCAACAAAATAGTAGAATTTGCAACCAAGAGATAAGCTCTGGAAAAAAATACTACAGTAAGGTTTTCAATTCAAAATAATGAACTTTCAACCATAAAGGATGATTTGTCAACAAAATAATATTTATTTTTTTGCAAAAAGAAGAAGTTTCAATGATTTTATCTCCAAAAGGATGAATGCTCAATATAACAGTTCAATTTTCAACCAAAAAGATGACTTTTTAACCAATCAGTTTAATTTTCAACAAAATAATAAGATTTTTACCAAATCGTAGAATTTTTAACCAAAATTCTGAATTCAAAATATAATAGTAGACTTTTCAATCAGAAACATTTGAATTTTTAACCAAGATTTGTGATTAAAAATATAATAGTTCCAGTATAATTATAATAGTTTTAGATTTGTTTTTAACCATATTGTTTTTAAGCATAATGAAAATAAAATTATTTAATAACACAATTGCATTTTGCAAGTAATTAAAAGTAAATTGAACTAGATAGACACTGACATTTTTTTAAATACGTAAACGAAATAACTAAACTTCCAAACTAGGAACTGTATTTTTTAATTCAAACTCTATTGAAACAATTCTGAACCATTCTTTTTATTCAATTATTTGAAAAAAAATTAATAATTTTGCTGGAAATCCCGACCAAAGAACAAATTGAAGGTAACATCTCGATTGGCCGGTAGCGTGGACACCTTGAATACGTTAAAATCAGTTCGTACACGTACTCACAAATATGACAATGGTCGAAAGAAATCTCGTTGGTGATAATCACAAATTGGCTAATTCTCACAAGCCCGAGTCTTCAAATACACACTAAGAAAATACTTTAGGAATTTTCAAAGAAATTCTGTAATATCCTCAGTCTTTTCTCATTATTGATTTCTACAGAATGACGAATCTCTGTCGCCCATCCTGAATTTTTCACTGACGTAAAAATCTTGTTATTAAACGTCAGCTTACACTTAAAATGGTCCACAAACACACTTAAGTATAGGAATCCGTGAAAATTCCCATGGAGATGATGTAGAACGGATATCGTTTAATTACATCAACCAGAATCCAGATAACGAGAAGTGCACATAACCTCAAAATTAAACTTTAGTCCTGTCCTCTTGAATAATGCAAGTTTCAAACCTCTGCATCGATATAAGGGATTAGATTAACTTCTCGGCGGTCGAAATTCCATTGCACTAGTACACACACCTAATAAACTAATAACAAAGCCAGTTCAACCGGGCATGTGGGAATCGATCCGTGGGTCTGTTTCACGGGCGATAAAGGCAAATTGGTAATCACAGTGCATTACAACGTTGCCTTTGCCACTAAAAACGAACACATATATACTTTTCTCTCCTGTCCAGAAAAGGTGCCAAGACGTTTTAGAGCAGCTCGAGAATCTACAAGAAATCGGCGATCCCACGGTTACGAGATACCGGGACAAATCATGCCATTTTTACAAGATTGTAAGAACGTTGGTGTCAATCACAAGGCCGTTATGCGACGGTTATGACCTTAATAAGTAACGAACATAGAGTAACACACACGACAGTTGCTAATGTGTCTGTCTGGCCGACCGTGTCGTGCTGCAGGAAGGGTGTGCGATGAAAAGCATGAAAAGTCCAGTACACGTAGGCTGTCAAGTAGAGACGTTGAGGCACTTGTCAAAAAAAAAAATAATAAAAAGTTGAACCTCGTTTGACAGGTGGGTGATTGTCATGCGAGCCACTTGCGAATCGAACATGAAGGACGTCTCGGAAAATTAAGGATCGAATGTAGGAGGTAAAATTTGCTGGCCAATCGGCAAAAAAAAAAGATTCGCATTGTTCACCATGAAGTACACCACGTACAGATGGCGTTCATTTTGAAGGAATTACGAAGCACATGGGGTTCCAGAGGGACCTAGGGGGTGATTCGCGAATGGGGAACCCTTCGGAAGGGACCAACAAGACGGGCAAGTCACGAGTGTTGTATAAATACCTCGATTTTCGACGAGCTCCGAAATCTCCTCCTTGTTGTCAGCCATCTTAGCACCAGTCACTGTTCACACTGTTCGCGGTCGATCGTAGCGCCACCTGTGGAATAATACGGGAAATGAGGATACGTCATGCCAGGTGTGTATTCGAGGGGTGGGTTAAAATGAGGGAAGGGTGGAATATTTAAGCAGGTGAATTTCTTTCTCTGAATATAATTTTTTGTTTCATGGCGATCAGGAGTTAACGAAAGAATTTAAAAAAAAAGATGAATAATTAGGCCGTGTCTAGGAACACAAAAATTCGGTGAACGTAGACTAGGGTGCAGAAATAGAGTTTTTTAATTTTGCAAAAGCTACCCCCTACATTTATTCCGTCTGGTGAAAAAATACTGTCAAAAACGTTCTTTTATTTTTTTTATTTGTCAAAGATTCCACTAGACCGTTTAAGGTCTAAAAATGAATTTGTTTAGTTCTTAATTTTTGTTCAATACAAATTTAAGACTATCATGTCAAAGATATCTTTGATAATTTGTTATAATATTCTCTATAAGAAATACATAAAAAATGTGTATATCTGGTTACAGAAAAAAATCTTGAATTTTTAAATACACATTTTTTATACTGTAAAAATTCCTATAGTACTTTGAAATGAATTTTTTCCTATCATTTGCTTGAACAAGATATGATTTATCGCATAAGATTTGCTTATGGATGTCATTGAATTTCTAATTCTTGAAAATAAGACTTCATATAAAATGATATGTAAAAATACATTTTAAAGCCAAAATTTATATTTTGAAATTGAAGATTTTTTTCTGTCATCCAAAATTAATATTTTAATATTATATATTATTTTAGAACAAGATATTTAAGTCCCATTTGTGAGACACAATTGTACTACAATTACAAAGTCTGTTGTTTCATAAAGTTTGGGACTTATTCTTGAATAATTATACAATACTTTTTAGGGGTAAAAGAATTTCTTAGCTTTACATATGTGTTTTTTGAAAATTGAAAAGGAAGAAAATTCAATTTTAGACCTAAAGCGGCCCATCGCAATCTGCAAAAATAAATTAAAATTTTTAGCAGTATTTTTAATATCAAAATGAAGAGTTTTAGAGGGCGACTTTTGCAAAATTCTGAATCATACCTTCTTTGGAGCACACTTGCTTAGAATAAATATTTTCGTTGTGCATCTATTATAGCGTCTAGAAAAAAAAATGGAAATCAAAAACATTCTAAGCTGAACATTTTTATTTTGCGTACTTTATAAGCTGTAAAAATTTAAATAGATCGATCAGTCTCCTGAGGTTCTGCGCAGTTCTGTAGGGATAAAATAAGCTTAGAAAATTCGTAATTCACAAAGTTTTACAAAAATCGCTAATATTAATTTGTTTGATAAACTAGATAATGCACCTAATATTCAAAATTCTCTGAAGATTTTCATATTTTTTCAAGGCCAACAACTCATTTTTACAATTTTTAAATGCGATAAAAGTTTCTATACGTGCCCAAAAAATTAGGATGCATTGCAAACCGTTTGAAAATTATTTGAGTATCTTTCAGTTTATATATATTAAATTTCTTTACCCAGGAAAGATTGAAAATACTCTAGTCTTAAAAGATTTTTAAAAATGGTGCTTTACTACTTTTGTATTCTTTATTTAATTCACGGATGGCTATTTTAATTGCTAAAATCTTCTAATTTTGTTAGGTAAATGTTCAAGTGTCACAACCCAAGTGCGAAGTCACATACGGCCCAGCATTGGCCCATAGCCGGCAAAAATATTGCCGAAGCTCGGCTGCCATCATCGCGCCAATAACGGAATGATAACTATGGCCTGCACTTGGCAGCCAAGGTTGGGCTGCCATTGTGGGCCCAACACTGGGTACCAATATCGGACCTACCTGGATGCCGGAGTTAATTCAAAAACTGATCAAAAATCCTTGAATTTTTCTTAGGACGCATCTGCTTTATCCATTTAACATTATACGACTGCATATCGTTCGGATATTATTTATAATTTCAAGAATTGAAACTTCATTTAAACATTTTGGTTAATTTTAGCGACTACTGCTATAGTCTAA
This sequence comes from Belonocnema kinseyi, assembly GCF_010883055.1. Taxonomy (NCBI): domain Eukaryota; kingdom Metazoa; phylum Arthropoda; class Insecta; order Hymenoptera; family Cynipidae; genus Belonocnema; species Belonocnema kinseyi. Next base: position 92,827,594 of record NC_046660.1, on the reverse strand, counting down.
ATATATGACAAAAAAGGTATTTAAAAAATAAATGTTTATGTACTGCGAGTACTTTGAATATGAATATTAATGGTCCTGTTTAGATTGAATATACATATATTACATTTTGAACATTGTATTGCAAATCAAAATTCTAACGCTACGGGGTATCGAACCTATGTCTATATACTTAAATCTACCGCCTAGCAGTCGAGAGTGCTAACCACTTCGCTTAACCGACAAGTTGAAACACTGTGAAAAAGTCATCCTCATAAGGTACAGTTCAGAAAAGTTAATGTAAATGTAAAATACACGAACTGTTAACAGGAATATCAATACAAAAAATTTTTAATAAATATTTTAATAAGATTACAATTTTTCTTCGCGTAATATTTCGTTTTCTCCGCTGTAGGCTACTTTACAAGTTTTTGAAATGACAGGAAATGTAATTTTTCATAAACATTCGAAATTTTTAATGACAGAACTTAAAAATTTCATCATGAACTTTGACGATTTCTCATGAACAAAATTTTTATCTTTCGTGTAAGATTGGTTTTTAGGTGCTAAAAGTGAGACTTGGCGCAATAAAGTGCCGATGCTGGGCCAAGCATCGGTGGAGGATCAGGAAATATAAATAGCTAATATAGGCTGCCAGAACTGGCGCAACATTGGGCCGATTGAAATTCCGATATTGGCCCAATATCGTTAGCCGAATTTTGGCTGCCATAATTGGACCAACACTGGGACGTGTATTCAACTTCGGGAATTCGTACTTGGGTTTTTTTTAGGTTCTAAAAGTGAAACTTGGCGCAAAAAAGTGCTGATACTAGGCCAAGCATCGGTGGAGGATCGGCAAATATAAATAGCCAATATAGACTGCCAGCACTGGCTCAACATTGGACCGATTCAAATAAAACATGGTTTGTTGTGGTAAAAGTGACACTTGGCCCAGTAATGTGTCATCACTGGGCCAGACTTTGGCGGATCCTCGTGAAACATGGTTCCCCGTACTAAAAGTGAGACTTGGGGCAATAAAGTGCCGATACTGGGCCACGCATCGGTGGAGGATCCGCAAATATAAATAGCCAATATAGGCTTCCAGCACTGGTTCAACACTGGACCGATTAAAATGCCGATATTGGCCCAATATTTTTAGCCGACCTTTGGCTGCCAAAATTGGACCAACGCTGGGCCGTGTATTCAGCTCCGGCAATTCGCACTTGGGAAAATATCTATATGCTGGAAAAAATTGCAAGGTAGTGATCAATGCTTTCAAAAATTATTTCATTTTTTTGAGGTTTATAAAAATATAGATTTTGTTATAGAAAATTGAGAATATTGAAATTTTACAACGATATTGAAAAATGGGCATATTATGTACATTACTACCAAAATTAATATTAGCGATTTTTGCAAGACTCTGAGAATTGCGAATGAAATTTTGTTTTGCCCCGTGGGAATCAGGGGCGCCAACACCCCGGGGGTCCCAAAATTGGGACATATATTATGTAAATAAATTAACTAAAAATGCCTGAAAAATACGGGAAAATAATTAAGTGAAGAAAGTGAAATAAAACAGAACGTGCACAAATCCATAATTCGCACGATTAAATTCATATTTATCAACAGGTTCGCGAATATTACATATGAGAGCACCATTTCATCAGTATCTTTAAAATTTTAAAAGTATAAAAAAATGCTTCTAATATATCCCTTTGCTGTATGCCAGCATACATAAAACTGGTAAAAAAATTCCATTTGGAGAAAAAGTAGATCAAAGTTAAATAACCGATCATTTTTTTTTAAATTGGCAATTATAAGCAATGCAAGAACGTACCCTGGATATTTTTTTTCGATTACAACAAATATATCGTAGAAAAAGATTTATTAAAAAATGTTGCCTAAACATTTTTTATAAATCCAATACAAATTTGTCTAAGTTATCATCAGGCCAACCACGTGCTCATTTTTTACAATATTATAATAAGAAAAACAAATTGATGAATAAACGCTGTTTCTTAATGTTTTAAAAACATTGTAAGCTTTTCAAAAAATTCTAAAAAGACAATGATTTAATTGAGTAATATTTAAGATATTCTCGACCCATCCTTCCACCACTGTAAGAAATCTTTACAACTCAGTAGAAGTTTATACTCCTCGGGGTTAGTGCCGCTGAGTAGAACTTTAAGTAATTTTTGAATAACAGATAAAAATAAATGATTTAACTCCTAACAATTTGAGTGTTTGACATTTATGCGAAATAGTATATTAGAGTTTTAATTTTAAATTATTTGCAATGTAATTTAATCTCTTATACCTTTTTCCATTCAAATTGATGATTCCTTATTGTATAGAAAAATTATTATCTATTATTTATTTTTAAATTAAGCTAGAAGAAAGTCTTTTAATTTAACGTTTGAAATTTTGCCGTGCTATTCACGTATTTCAAGAATATATTTGTTACACAAGTGCCTGAGGAAATAAATGTGTTTTCACGTAGAAATTTATGATCACTGTTATCATTTTCAAAATGGCTCTTGTTTTTTTCGCTCATCATATTCTTTTTTCTTAAATAGAGGGAGGGGGGGGGGGGGGGGGGGGGGGGGGGGGGGTTGCCTGTCCGGAGTAGATCCGCCCGACCTGTTTCAAATAGAATTGGCGCCACTGGTGGGAATCTCAGAATAATAATCGATATATTTTAAATTGTACACAGGATATAAGGGACCCGAAATGGAACTTTCCGGTACTAAACTGTTTTTGATTTCCATTTTTTTCGATCCATCCTGGTGCTTACAATCTTACATACACACTTCGAAATAATTTGGAATTTTTGAAAATATATAATATAGATATAGATATATAATATAGATAATAAATATTTAAAGGCTTAAGATGAAAGAAGTTATTACTATGGGTTAGTTACTTGGATTTTTGGGGCACACTAGATTGCAGTATTTATTATATGTTCAAAGATTGCATAGGGATCATACTACTCAAAGGGATCCTCTTCCATCCGACTGTTGTTGCAAATAATTTTTAAGATTTGAAAAAACTTTTTTCTCTTAAATTATATCATACGATCTTACCAAGTAAAAAGGTGATTTGTGCATAATTAATTTTCAAAAATAATAATTAGGGTTCATTTTAGGGGTAGTTTGTAACCCATCAGTTGATCCCTTTTTTTACTTTTAACCGATTTTAATCAAAATTAATATGAAAATATTTTTGGGTACTTTAATGCCATATTTAACTTGGAAAATAAAAAAAATAAAAACGGTGAACATACAGCAAACATCATAGTGAAAATACCAAAAAACTTCCTTTCTGCACCTAAAAATAAGTTAATTCGATTGAAGTTAATCAATGAAAATTTTTTTATTTTATTATTTTACGATAAAAAGACATGAATTCCAAGAGGCCTTTTTTCATGAATCATTTATGTAGCATAATCTGCGAAGCTCAATCATTAAATTTGAAATCCTTGCCACTTCTAATGATTAGGAATTTATTTTGATTATGATTACCACGATTGCTAAAAGATATTGAATATGCTTTATTATTATTATTACACCATTAAGCCATTTCCCTTTCGGGGTAGGCGTGACTCACTCGGCAGGGGAAAGGAGTAGTGTGTGGAAGGGATAGAGATTTTTCAGATTGATCCAGAATTCTCGTGCTATTTAAGTAAATAACACGTTCGTTCCGCAACACGGCTCCGACCCAGGTTGCTGATCAATCTCTCTAGCAATCACCCCAAGCGAAGAACCTCACGAAGTCATTATGTAAGGTTCCCCACTTGGGTCCATTAATAGCCAAGGTCTTTGTTTCAGGCGTCATTCACTCTACTGACACTCTTTTTATTAACTATTTTCCGCATACTTCCCTGTCCTGGCATACTTCTCTAGCTTCTTTTATGTCCATACATTTTTTCATGCAGGCTCTCGTGTTTCTGTAACTTCTTATGTCTCTTCTAAGTAGGGTCTCATTCACACATTCTAACCATTCTTTCCGCGTTCTACCTCTGGGCACGCTGCCATTTACTTTACCTTGATACACTTGTTTCGTTAGTCGTTCATTTGGCATTCTCTCAACATGTCCGAACCATCTTAACCGATTTCTTTGCCATGTGTCTACTAGCGTCTCTTCTGACCACATTTTTTTAGAATTATCTCGTTACTTACTTTGTCCATTAGGGTTTTCCCGCTTATTATGCGCATGAATCTCATATCAATTGCGTTAATTTTACTCTTATCTTTTTC
>NC_046660.1:92799061-92823256 GCF_010883055.1 Belonocnema kinseyi | reverse complement strand
TCAAAATCTCGGCGTTATTTTTAGTTTCTTTACGTTTGAGTTATCTATAAACCGAGAAAAATGAATAATTTTTCATGAAGAATTGCTGATAATGAGTAATTTATAATTTCCCTAATAATTATTTCCTAGAGAAAAATGACTGTAAATGTATCGATAATCAATTTTGTTACTTCAGTTCAAAATATATAAGATAGGTTTGTATTTATGGAATTCAATTTCCAATTTTTAAAAGCATTTCTATAATCTATTAAATTTAAAACATTCTCTATTTTCCTCAAAAAGTAGAATTACCTCATTAGATTTGTCACTTTTCCTACAAATCCCTGTAATTATAGCAAATACTGTAAAAATATAAGCATAAACGTATATTATATTCTTGTTTCGATTTCTTATTCCAAATTGGATCAATGTAAAATCCTAAAAATGTTGTATAAACAAGTATTAAAATGTTAAAATCGAAGCAAAAAGCTAAGATCTTGTTGAAAAAGTTACATCAATTCTTATATAATTTACAAGTCATTTTAGTGATAGGCTATGCAAGCCATTTGCAATTTTTTTTTAATGATAAGAAATAAGTCTTAATATAAAACATCCAGTCATCACCAAGACCCTAGTGATCGTCAATTGGTAGAATTGTTTAATAAAAATAAAGAATGAATCTTCGTAAATATTTTCTTCATACAATTTCAAGTACCTTTCAACATTCACGGTGTCCAATAATTCATATGAAGAAAATTCGGAGTATTCCAGGTTCTCCAGGTCATGAAATCATGTTCTTCCAGGTCCATAAATAAAGTAATTTTTTTTGTGAACTTACGTCGTCTAGGTGAAATGTTTGGGAATGTTTTAAAGTTTTTGTAAATTTTTTGAAGTCTTCAAATATTTGGAAATCTTTGTGAAATTTTTTTAAATCTTCATGAAATCTTTGAAGTCTTTTTGAAATATTTCTTTAATTTTTGTTTGTAAAATCTTTTGTGTTCGTTTGAAATCATTGAAATCTTATGGAATCTTCTGAAAATTGAAACCCTTTGCAGTTGTTTAAAATCTTCGAAATTTTTTAATTCTTTGTAATATTTTTAAAACTTTTCTGAAATCTTTTGTATACATTTAGAATGATTAAAACATTTAAAATATTTGTGCAATCTTTTAAAACATTATGAAATCGTTTAAAATTGAAATCTAATGTGCATCCCCTTTTCAATTTTTTAAAATACGTGAAATATTTTTGAAATACTTTTTAATCCTTAGAATTAATTTTGTAATATTTTGGAATCTGGCGTATACTCAAAAAAACGACTCGTTAACCCTTCGAAATGTCCGTTTTGTAGCTATGGTTCATTACAATTCTGAAACTGAATTAACATCGAAATTTTCTACTAATAATTTTTATAATTTGTAAGTTGAATAACACAAAAAAATATATACTTTAACAGTCTATATTATTGGAGAGAAATAAAAAACCTACGAGATTATTCACAATATTAAAGTCTGTTCGTTGCAACCTATAAAATAATTAGTACAATCTACAAAAAGTGGCCTGAAATCTCTTTATTTATTCTGTAATGAACAAAAAACAGATTATCTCCCGTTAAATGAAAAACTTTTCAGTTGCAAAATTTCTTCTAAACGAGATGTTTCTTTCATAACAGACTAAAAGATTTAAATCACTTTTTACGTTTCAATAAAATAAATGTTTTAAACGAAAAACAAAAAATCAAACTCAAATTTTAAGTCAAAAATTCAAGGAGATCTCCAGATTTCAAGGCATAAAAATATTTTACCTCTTATGCCATAATATAGGGTCACTCCATGAATGATCACCTGAAACCGATAATTGCGGTCAAATTTTAGAAAAAAATTTTAATTGGTCTATAATTATTTCTTATATTTCTAGATTCAATTCGTATATTTGACGAATAATAAATTATTTTGATTAAGTCAGAAAAAATGGTTGTAAACATGTGGACGTTCAAAAAATGGCGATAGCGTGTCATTTTTAAATAAATTAAACACTAAAGTTACTTGTTTAAAATTAAGTAGAAGGCTACAGTGTGATCAGGGATGGTTTAAATTTATTATCTATAATGATATTTTAGAGTTTTAATTGAAATAGGAGAGGAAAAATGTGTTTGAAGTGACAGTACCGAAAATTGTAAAACTTGTTTAGATACACGGAATAGTACTAATCGTTTGCATGGTGTTCAGTAAAACTGCTTATCAAAACTTATTCTCCAAGATATTCGTCCTCGAAAACCTGAAAATTAGAAAAAAACACTACTTTCAAACTCGCGTATTACCGAATATACATTTTTAAATAAAAATTTATCTGAGCGAATAAATTATTTGAACTTGTATATGTATCATTCACGAAAACTTCGCGGATGTACTCTGTGTGGTTTTCTTTTAAATATATTTTTAAGATTTGTCTCGACAGATCGTTTTCGATAGACTTAATCAAAGTGGGCAAATCAATATGAAGGAAGCAGATAACGTATCGATTACTTGATTTTTTTAAATTTTAAATTCAACACAAATGCCGTTTCTTAAGTAAGCACAAGAAATCACTCATTTTAATCAGTTTTCAAATTATTCCAGGGTTGGTACAAGCCAGAGGAAGTAGGGAAAAGTCTGAAAAATTCAGAGAAGTTTTTTTATTCAACAAATTATAATTACGGAATTTGTGTTGAATTTAAAATTTTAAAAAATCAATTAATCACAGAGAAATTTTGGTTCAAAAATGTATATACGGAAACACGCGAGTTTGAAAGTAGTGTTTTTTGCTAATTTTCAGGTTTTCGAGGACGATTATCTTGAAGAATAAGTTTTAATGAGCAGTTTTACTGAACATCCTGCAAAAGGTTGGTACCAATCCTTGTTTCTGAACAAGTTTTACAATTTTCGGTGGTGTATTTTGCTTGTAATAAATGATCAAATTTTGCGAAAATGACACATTTTGACAGGTTACTTCAAACACATTTTTCCCCTCCTATTTCAACTATAACTCTAAAATATCATTATAGATAATAAATTTAAATCATCCCTGATCGCACTGTTGCATTCTACTTAATTTTCAACAAGTAAATTTAGTTTTTAATTTATTTAAAAATGACTTGCTATCGCCATTTTTTGCACGTCCACATGTTTTCAACCATTTTTCTGTCTTAATAAAAATAATTGATTGTTTTAAAAATAAACGAATCGAATCTAGAAACATAAGATATAATTATAGACCAATTAAACAAATTTTATAAAATTTGACCGCAATCGGTTTTAGGTGATCATTGATGGAGTGACCCTATAAGAAACCGGTCTTAAATTTTCCAAAATGAGTAAAAAAAACATATTTTTATCAATAAAAAGGATTGTTTCACTTTGAAGGCGTTGGAACCAAGGCCCAACCTCATAATTGAATTGCCTTATTTTACTCCCTAAGTACTAGAATTACATTTTTTTTTATAATTAGGGTGTATTTCTGTTTTGAATCAAATATCTATTTCGAGTAAAAAAATTGGCTAAGTTTCAAAGTTTTTATGTCAATCTTTTTTTTTGTATGGTCGGGTTAGAATAAGAAAAAAAAAACATTTTACACAAAAACTATTGAAATTAGCTAATTTTCACTCCAAATACACATTTGAATCAAAACAGGAATAGGCCCTAATTATCTTTAAAAAATGCAATTCTAGTATTTAAGGGGTAAAACGAGGCAATTCAATTATGTGATTGGTATTATTATACGGTTGTTTCTAAATAATATGTAAAATTAAATTTCACATGTAATTTTGTCAGCAATAAAAAAGCAATTCATAAAAAATAGATTACACATACGTAATTATTATGTTATGTTTAGAATCTATTCTATTATTCTCTCAATTGAGAAATTTGTAATAACAGAAAATTTTGCAGAAAATAAATCTCCTACAGATAAAAAAAATGACTGAAAAATTTGGTATTAGAATTGTTATAATAAATATTTTAAATAATAATTTTAGGTACTTGGGCAACTTGAATTGTATACACGACCCTGGTAAATGTCGTCAGCTTTCTGACATCGGCTGCTAGGCTAGTTACTACATATATCCGCTACAGCGATCTCCAGCGGCAGTCGGCGCATAGTTGTCAGTGTTTTAATTCAAAAATTTAAAAGAATAATCAATAATGAGTGATCGCGAAGTAGTTATTGTATCGGCTGTCAGGACTCCAATAGGTAATGTACAATTTTTTCGAAATTATATTCCCTCAAAAATGTTAACCTAACCAAGTTTCATTTTGGATGTGCCACTAACCCCTTTTAAATTACTAAAAGTACAATGTCCCGTTTTTAAATAGTGGTACTTTAATCAAATATAGTTTTATCCCATTTCTAGTAACTTTCCTATATTTTCCAATTTCACCTTTCTCTTTACAAAATTATTCAAACAAGTATAATTACTATTTGAATACCACTATTTTTCTAAACATTGTTTTTATTCTTAAGTCCCTGTTTTTTTAAATACTTAAACCAATGCATAAATACTCGTTCGTAATTATTCCATGAATATTGTTTATAAATAATTAGAATTTTGTAATTATAGTATCAATCAGAGAAAAAAAGTTATATTTTTTTAAGAATATAATTGATTTATTAACGTCTTATCATAAAAATCAAGGTTTAATGAATAATTCCCGTATTGGGAAAGTTACGAAGTTCCTAAAAAAGTTGCAGTAACTTTTGCTGTAATTCAGTTACTTTTTTAAACAAGTAACTTGTAACTTAGTTACAATTTTTTTTATTCAGTTACATTTTGTCTGTAGCTTGTAACTTATTTCAAATTACTTTTGAAGTCATTTTTACTGGGTGTCTACAAATTTACGCCTACCGAATTCCCGGTTATTTTTTTGTTATCTCCGGTTATATATAACAAATCTCTTATTGCTTGAAGCACGATCAATAAATCTCATTTAAAATAAGGTTTTCCCATGCGTTCTTCTTATATGCTGTAATATCTTATTACATTAATAAGAAAATATCAGGTTTGATTAACATGAAAGTTATTTTTTTATAAACATATCTTTGGTTAATTATTTTTGGCATTCTAATTGATAAATAATTTTAGATATAATTGTTAATGTCTTTGGTATTAGAGAGTATATATTGAAGAGTAATTAGATATAACTATTTTTAATCTTGTATGATGAGTGTTTAATTATAATTACATGTGCTTAAAACGTAATTATTGTAAAATTCACTTAGTAATAAAATAAATAATTTTTATAATGGATTTTTGTAAATAATCTTCAAAATAAAATGGTTGCTTTAAAATCATCTCAGCATTTTTTGAAATTTTAAGGATCGTATGGAATGTTTGGAAATCTTTTTCAATTTTCTCTTGAAATTAATTTTTTCAAAATCAAACATCATTAAAAATTTTCACAGGAATAATAGGCATTTTTTATTGATTTCCTTAAAACCTTTCAAAATTTGTAAAAGGTTACTTTTTCAATATATTTTGACATCTTCAAATCTTAAACTAATTCTTTAAACTATAACCTAAATCGTTAAAAAAATTCCCGTAAGTCTTTTTAACGATATCGGTACTCTTTTTTCACCGCTAACGACAAAAAATGAAGATATTCTCACTAAGTTTCGGTCTCTTATTTTATTTTTCTCGTCTCTTAAATGTATAAAAAATTTTACCAATTATAGTGTGATAGTAAAATGTTATTTATAATTAAAATTGTCTGTTTTAGCATAATGTTTAGAAACATTCAGAAATAAATTTCGTCATGAAATAAAAGTTCTTACATATTTGGAAGTTTTGATATACAAAATTTATCGTGCAGAAAAATCGTGATCTTTACTAATAGATAAACATTCCCGCTTTTTTAAAACTCACGGCTATTATCCGGGTTGTCGGGTCAGAAGACAGCCTGCTTTTAATTCGAATATTTCTAACCTTCCGACCAATTACCTCAAGAGCCTTTAATTAAACCCGAAATTCCGTTTCTGCAATAAAAAAGTAAATTTTAAAAGTAAGTTTAGTTAGGTAAATTTTGCAACTTGTAACGGTAACGAGTGACTTTTCTCAAAAAGTACCAGTAAATTGTAAAGAGTTTCTTTTGCTGAGAAACTTGTCCAATACGGAATAATTCGTTAACTTAAATTTTCATTAAATTCAACAAATCAGTTTTTTCAATCCCATTGAAACCTCAACAATTTCCAATCATTTTTGAATTTATACAAAATTCTAAAAATCCCACTGCAATAAAATAATTAAACAATTTTATCTTATTTTCAAGGTTCATTCTGCCAATCCTTATCATCATTAAAGGCCTCCGATTTAGGAAGCATAGTAATTAAAGAATGCCTCGAAAGGGCAAAATTAAAACCTTCAGATGTATCAGAAGTGATATTAGGCCAGGTATTTATCAGTTTTATGTAATTTATGTATGACTCCTTAAGAAGCAAATAAGATAAAAAAAATTAAATATCATTATCTGAATATTGGTGACTACGCGTTTTAATTGTAGGCATTGACAGCAGCTCAGGGACAAAATCCAGCCAGACAGGCAGCAATAAAGGCAGGGCTTCCTATTTCTGTTCCTGCTTATCTCGTGAACATGCTGTGTGGATCTGGTCTCAAGTATGTCAACTCTTTTCCTGACCTCACTATCAAGATCAAAGTTGAAAAGACGCGAGTCTCCACAATATGTATACACATTAGGCAATGGAAAATGAATTCTCTTATGATTTAAATTGTATTCTTTTTTTTCAGATCAGTCACAAATGCGTACCAGTCCATCAAGTGTGGAGAGAGTGACGTGATCGTCGCTGGTGGTCAAGAAAGTATGAGCCAAGCCCCTCACGCTATAAAGATACGGAATGGAGTGAAAATGGGCAATGGAACCATGATCGATACGATGATCTGTGATGGACTAACCGATGCCTTCAGTCAGATTCACATGGGAATCACAGGTATTTTGAAACACCAACAAATCTATGATGGCGTACAGAGCCGGCTTCAGGTCACAGTCCGCCCTAGGCCACCTCGAGATTGCCGAGAGATTGCTCGAGATTCTAGATTAATAAAACGAGATTTCAGCCAGCATGCTATCCATAAAAATTTGCCACCCTTTTTTAATTTTCATTGTGATTTTTTTCGATTGTAGAATTAAAAGAAAAAAAATATAGATAATATAAATGAAAATAGATGTGTTCTGTAACTTATTGGAAAGAGAGATAAAAAGAGTTGGATTTTTTTTTCTAGCTGAGAACATAGCGAAATCTTTCACTATTAGTAGAAAAGATCAGGACGAGTACGCAGTCAATTCACAATTAAAAACGGAAGCTGCAATTGCAGCTGGATATTTTGACAAGGAAATCGTGCCGGTCACGATACCTTCGAGAAAAGTATCAATTATTATATCAAAAGATGAATATCCAAAAACAGGTTCTACTATTGGGGATCTTGAAAAACTGAAACCAGTTTTTGATCCAGTATGTACCATCTAATTTATTTGTTTTAAACCTATGCCAAGAGAACATACAAATTCTTAAATAATTTTTTTTTTAGAAAGAAGGCACCGTGACAGCGGGAAATGCTTCTGGGATAAACGACGGAGCCGCAGCTTTAGTTTTAATGTCTAGAGAGGCTGCAGCTGAGAAAGGAGTAACTCCTTTGGCTCGAATTGTCGCCGTTGCTCAAGCTGGTGTTGAACCAAATATTATGGGCACAGGACCTATTCCTGCTGTCGAATTAGTTGTAAGTGCACTATACTTTTAATCAAATATTAGTATTAATAAACACCGTTTCTGATACTGAAATTATTTTTTAGCTAAAAAAAGCTAATTGGACAAAGGATGAAGTTGATTTATATGAATTAAATGAGGCTTTCGCAGTTCAGTCACTCGTTTGTCTTCGAAATTTGGGATTAGATCCTAAAAAAGTAAACGTAAATGGTGGAGCAATTGCTCTTGGCCACCCAATTGGTGCTTCTGGTAAATATCTTTAAACTATGCCATCGTCTGTTAAATTACAGATTCTTAATTTTCGTTTCTTATATTTGCTCATTTTTATTTCTTTTCTCTCATAGGTGCTAGGATTTTAGTGACATTACTTCATTTGCTGGAGCGGACAAAAACGAAAAAAGGTGTAGCTTCCTTGTGCATAGGTGGCGGAATGGGAATTGCTATCGCCGTAGAAAGAATTTAACTTTCGATTATATGGACCAAGATGTTACTATTTAAAATAGTTTATCTTAAAAAAGTACTGAAGGATATTTTCTACATTCGAAAACTATAAGTTTGTATTGTAAACCAAATTTTTTAACATCCTTCTTAAAGATTTATGCAGAAGATTTAAGAAAATATAATTTTTTAAAATCTCATTATATGAGAAAAAATGACCAATAATCTAGAATAGATTAAATTAATTTTTAATTAGTAGGCGATAAAAAAGTGTCCATAAGTTTGCAAAACAGTGAAGAGCTTGGCAGAGACAAAGTTTTTGTTTTTAATCTTTAACCTATTGCAAAACGCACAGCCTTAAGAGAAACGATAAAGGATTTGTGTATGCAGGCATAATTGTATAGTTGCAGATTAATCAAAAGCGTGTTAAACATTTTAAGAATAAGACTTAATTTATTTTTATACTGAAAAACTAACATTTTCATGAGAAAATATACATATTTCAGAAGTCTTGAGTCTCTCTTACTTTAAATTATTTAAGTATCATTAATCTAGTTTCTTAAATACTAGATTCTACATTAAACCTGCTTCCTCCCTGCAAAATTCGTTCTGCGCAGAACTATAACGAATTCTTAAATCTTACTTAGACTCACTCGTAGTTTCTTCGAGAATTTTACTTTTCCTTTCCTCTAAAACTGCCGCAACACCAGCTAGCCCTTCACGCTGAGCATTCTGCACATTCTTATCCCGAAGTGTGCGTTTTGGATTTTTTTCTCGAGTGGGATGTCCTGATACTTTCCTCAACTCATCCTGAATCGCTGGGATTATCGGTATCTTTAATGGGAAAAGAAAATCATAGACATTAAAGCCTTAGAATCTGGAGGTTCTGGTTTCAATTAAAGATTACGGGAGCATTGGGAATTATTCATTCAAAAATATATTAATAATCGGAAGACAGATAAAATAATAGAAATGAAAATTAAAGCCTGCAACTATGCTTGAAAATCTTTTAGCTGAAGCTTTTCAGATTTGTCAAAAACATTTTTTTTTCAAAGTACGAAGTTCTGACTAAATCTTCGAACTCAGAACTGAAGAATACGAAGTATGGAAACTGAAAGTCTATTGTGTTTAGAAACAGACATGATATATGAAATAAGAAGCGAAAGAAAAAAAAATCAAACATGTAAAGACAGTGGCTTGGCAGGGAAATATCCGTTTGCGTTCTTCGTCTCCTTATCAAAACACTCAATCGGTTGATCCAAGGGAATTGTGGCAATAACCTCAACTTTAGGAATACAGACTTTTGAATGATTCCTGATAATATGATTCCAATAGGAATCTCTGTAACCCTCGGGCTCCTCTAAAGAAAAATACGAGCCCCAAAATTTGGAATTAATAATAATTTCGTCAGAATGAGAAAGTTCGTGATGCACCATTTTTTCCGCCAATTGTTCATCAACGACAACGATGATATCACAGTCACGAAAAGCATTTGGAACATAAACGTCCTGTATTAAATTGTCCCCGAGGTACAAGCACTTTGGATTATTTTTTCCCGTAATTCTCGTAAAAAAATCCGTAAGTTCCTTCCAGTTTCCTTGACTATAGATTCCCCCTTCTTTCAATTCTTTCGCCTCGATGGTACATTTTTCTTCATATCCTTCAAGACGAAGAAAATCTCTCCCAGTTGGAAGAAAATCTCTCCCAGTTGGAACAAAATCTCTCCCAGTTGGAACAAAAAATCCTGGCTTCTTGGCATAGCAAACGACAATATCAAAGAGAGACCTCCAGTCTTTTCCAAATGCATAACCAGCAGTGAAGTCAATGAAATCCGCGTTCGATCCAGTAATCAAGAAATTTTTTCTCTTCTTCTTCAGTTCACGAATCCATGAAATCGTGTCAGAACTACAGAGGTGCAAGTATTTTTCTGGGTTTGATTTCAGAGCAGAAAAAAAATCGCCGTTGTTTTGAAATTGTTCTCTGGAGAAGATGTGTGTCAAACCCTCCATAATATCAGGCCAGATATTGTAGACACTTGGTTTCTGTTCCTCATCTAGAGTATCAACAATTTTAGCAAAAATGAGACTCACTGGCATATCGAAGTAATCCAAAAGAGCTCTGATTTTCAGAGAAAGTTCTCCGTTCCAGGTGGAGAACATATCTTGGAAGAATTTGTCTGTAACATCCCATCTCAGACCTGGATACGTAGATTCTAATTCTTCGAGTGTAAGCAATTTAGTCCCGTGACTGGCTCTCCAAATCCTACCACTGGCGTCAAGCTTCAAAATGTTTCCTCGATCGAAATCAAGAATTAAGCCCTTCTGCATGAAGTCCATTACCTTTTCTGTAAAGGGTTCCTTTAAATACTTCGGGCTGTATTTCTTCATGTCGACCAGGAAATCAACCAACAGTTGGTATTCCAATGTTATCAAATTTGTGATATTGTACTGCAACAAAGTATTGTCCAGATCGAAACCGACGCAGTCATAGTCACATAACCTTATCGTGCTCATGTTTCTGGGCGGTGGAAATACACAGAATAGTCGTTTTTGGCAATCGAATTTATTAGTTTTAAATATCACTTTATATGAGAAGAACACAACTTTCAAGTGATTATCTAGCACGTTAAAAGTCTGAAAAATTAATGACAACTGCCGCATTGACATTCACGACCCTCAAATTGACGTTTATCGGTTTACAGTTCAAAAAAAGAGACTTTCGGAGGGAAAAGATGGGCAGATCTTAAGGTTATGTTTGCCCTATGCGGTTAACTGGCAAAATCACCTGTTTATGTTTATTTTCCCTCAAAGATAGTAAGAAAAAGGAAATAAGCAAAAGAAAATAATGCTAACTTTATTATCATTATTCAATTATTATAAAGCATTAATATTAATGCACAAAATTGCGGGAAAACGTAGAATTTTCAAAATTACTCACGTGTGGGGGAATGTGAACGAAGCGAATATTTCGAGCGTGGACAAAAAACATTTCATATGTGAATGAATCACCCCTGGGATCAGTAAATAGACATTCCTTCATCACAATGTTCATGAACCTGTAAAAAAAATGAAAACTGTTTTCTTTTCGATTCTTGGAGACACTAATCACAAATCAGACAAAATGAATATACAACACTACAAACCCGTCAGCTTGTTCTAAGATTCCGGTGACAGTAGATTCATTTCTCAAATCAACTGTTGTTTTTTGGCCTTCAATTGCTTTTATTAAGACGGCTAAACTGTTATAAATATTGTATTTCTCCTTTGCCGACGTTCGGGACCCAATGTGTGCAGAGAAACTCATTTTTACGAATTGATTTGTTGACAAACATTAATCTTTACTGTCAACTGACATCGGAACTGAGTTATGCGCATCCATTTGCGCAAGTGCCAAAAAGCGCGGTACATTTGGAAAGCCAAAATTTACAAATTCCAGACTTAATTTTTTCATATTCATTTCAAAAAAATAACTAACAAGCTTTCAAAGTTAATTTTTCCCAAATTCTGTTTTTAAAAGATTTTTATTTGCATCAATTTCCTTTGGAAAATTCATAATATCCGTCTATAACTAACTTACTTGACTACAGGTAAGTTTATAATTTAGATTTTTTGAATCTGCAGTTCCATAAAAAAACATGTTGTTATTTTTCGAAATTTATCATTTTACTTTTTTTTTCAACTTCATGACAAATATAAATGATTATTTTCGACTTGTCGATTATTTCCAATTTTCTAGCTTTTGTTTTTTATCCAAAATTTAACAAAAACTGTTGAAATAAAAATTACACAAAATTAGGAATTTTTCTATTATTTTGAAAAATGTTGCATTTTTTTCTATGTCTTGTTGTGTGTTATTTTTGTAATATTTTACAACAATTTGTTGTTTTTGCATTTCTCTTGTTTTCACCACCGGGTAAAAAATATTTTTACAAAAAAGTCTACATAAAAAAAGTAAGTTAAACTTAAAAACCTTGACAGCGTTTTAAAGATTTTATCATCCTGTGTAAAAAACAACTTTTTGGATGTTAAATGGTAAAATCTTATATACTTTGTGGCAAAACATAAAAACTATAATTTTTTGGAAATTGTCGATAACAATAACGATGACATAAAAATAATATATAAAAATTTATTTATATTACTTTTTCATCCTTTTTGATTTATTTTGAGAAGGGCTTCTTCAATAAAAAAAAATACATCAAGAAAGATGTATTACATAGAGATCTAAAACTTTAATTGAAACAAATTTTCAATAAAACTAATAATTTTGAAATGAATCATGAAAATCGGTTTTATTCGGGTATTATGTGCACTTTTGGTTAAATTCCTCGAGTTTTCTGTTAGAGACCAAATTGCATAGTTTCTTTTTTTTGTAAAAAGGAAACGAATATGACCTCAGGTTCTTTTATTTTCTGTGATATGCATTTTATGCTAGCGCTAGTCTTCAATGTGGAATACAAAATATAAATATTAATGTGAAGAATTCCTGAAAACAAAAAACCAAGAATCTAACGACCAAATTTGGATAAACCCCACAAAATGTTCCCATTGCAATCTGAAAAAGAGAAAAAAATTTCTTCCTCCTAAAAATTAAAAGAAAAAAAATTGTCCCTTTTTCTGACCAGAAATAAAAAAAATGAAAAAAATAAATAATTTTCTTATCCTTGATAAGGGTGCTGTATGAGTGCCGAAACGATGGTGATTATTTTTACAAATGTTTTTTATTGTGATTTGATAATGATGGAAAAAAAATACGACAAAAATAAAAAAAATAAAAGAAGGGGATTTGGTTGGTTGCCTTCTCATTTTTCTTTCCTCTTTTTTATTTCTTGCCAGAAGGAAGGAAAATTTTTTTTATTTTATTTTTTATGAGGAAGATTTTGTCTTTTTCAGATTGCAATGGGAAAATTTTGTGGTGTTTGTCCAAATTTGGTTGTTAGATTCTTGGTTTTATTTTCAGTAATTCTTTACATTAACTTGATTATTGGACGTTAAATAGGATTTTAAATTTGATATTAATCTCATTTAAACACCTGAAATTCTGATATAAAACATTGTAATTTCAATTTTTCTAGGCATAGTAAAAATGTCACATTTTTATTATTTGACAATTTTTAATTTCTTCACAGATTTAACAGTACCTGTCATGTAGACAATAGGGGCAGTAGTAAATAATATGACTTGGATTTAAATTAAATTCGAGTAAGAATTTTAGCTCTTTAATTTGATTTATTTTACAAACTATTGCAAATAGTTATCGTATTGTACATATAAAAAAATCGAGATTAATGCAGTACTATCTGTATTTAAGTACACCAGAGTTCAATAATAGGTTTAAGGAGTCTGATATACCAAATAGTGGAGTAAAACTTATAACTAAACGCTTTTGCTTCCATTTTTCTATAATAATGAAAGTTCCACTTACACATCGCCATACTTGCAGATACAAAATAGCCCGTAAATAAAGCAGTATACAATTGGATACTATGATTCCTACATGACATTGCGATTCGACTAAAAATATTATCAAAAAAGGGGCTAACTAAAAAAAAAATTCTCTTTCAGCTACTATACATACACTTATGTTAGAAAATTTTTGTGGATTTTTTCATTTGAGATAAGTCAGTCGATTTTTCTCTTGCATTTATCACTAAAAAAATTCATTCCTGATAGGTAAACCAATGTTGGATATGATGAAAGATTTTCTCCTTAAATATTTCGAAAACTATTCAAAAGAATCCTAGCTTGTTTGGAAAAATATAGACTTGTGTTTTGATCATTCGCCTGATATCCTTAAATTTAATTTTTGATATTGAATTACGTTTTCAACTGAATTTGTTTTCAGGAAAGAATACTTTTAAGCTCGTAAAAAATTATAAATTAAAAATAAAATTATTTTGATGCATATTACAGACTTCAAGTTTCAGACTTTAGAGAAACTTTTGCACAAAATTAAATTATAAAAATTACGTAACAATCTACTAAAACTGTACATTCTTTGCACTCTTTTTCAGTTGCAAATAATTACGCAAATGTTCCACTGCTTTCGCAGCACATGAAAACATTTCTATAAAATTTTTCGATTTTTGAAGAACAACTTTATGACTATCAAATAACTTTGTGACTATTAAATAACTACTCTTATTTAGCTTTTACTCTATGAGAAATTAAGAAACAAATGCGATAAAAAAAACAAAAACGAACAAGAAATCCGGAGAAGTTCTTTTCATCCGAAAGGGCCTGTGGATTCGAAAAAAATAGTTTCTTAAGGTTGAGCGTGTTCCAACTTGTAAACGTCGTGATAAGCATTGCGAATCAACGCGTAAGGAAAGCAGCTCTCCAACAAATCCATCGTAAGGAATGGAGATTCTTGGACAATTTGGTCGAGAAGCAGATACACCGACTCCCTATTTTTCGTAGTTTCCTTGTCATTTTCCTGGCCCAATCTTAGCAAACTAGAAGAAGCGAGAGCAAGGAATTCCTTCATTCTGTCCTCGATATCATTCTGACCACAAATCGTAAAAAGCGCCCCAAAAATATTATTGATTGCAGTTGCCATGCAATGAATGTTATTTGAATGGCCCTCTAGAGAAGCCCTGTAGAAGGAATTTTCATTTCTCGCGAGCTTCGGAATTGAAACGGCTACGAAAACCATCAGAAGACAAACTAGAAGATGTTCGTCGTCGTCGGCCTCAGCCTTCTGAGTTCGGAGGGCTGTGGTCAGAGTGGGATCGACCTTGCAAGTAAGGCCAGCGGCTGAGGTCATTTCGGAAACGACTCGCATCGGGTCGCCTGACGGCAGATGGTGTTTGAAATCCAGAATTGAGCTTAGTAGAAATGGAATTCGTTCTTCGAGGACGTCGACAAGAGCAGCTTGCGCGAGTTGTCTGAAGCTCAGGATCACTCCGATGATTGTCACTCGCTGGAGCACGTTGTCTACTTGTTGCAGCCTCTTGAATTGTTCTTTCATGACTTCCGGTTTGTCGAAGTTGGTTCTCAGAGCGATCAGCACGTCCTTGTTTCCGGCAACGAGTTTTTTTAGTTCTTGCACTTGGCTCGAGATGTGCCACATTAGAGTCTCGTTTAACATCTTCATGCCTATAAAAATAATGGAAATAATTAATATTTCCAACTTTCAATATGAAATTGTTTAATTCAAAATCTTTCAATTTCAAAAAGCACTTACCGAGGGACAAATCACTCGGTTGACGAGTGTACACCAGATTTCACGAATTTCTCAAAGTATTCAAAAACATTTGAAAAATTTCATAAAGAACTCGAGGATTTCAAAAAATTTCAAATATTTTATAGATTTTAGAAAGATTTTAAAGACTTTACAAAAAGTTCAATGATTTCACAGACTTCAAAAAATTTCAAGGATTTCACAAAGATTTCAAAATATCTTAAGAAATCTCAAATATTTTTAAATATTTCACCAAAATTAGAAAGATTTTACAAAAATTTTAAGGATTTCAAGATATCATCAAATTTTCAATAATTTAACAAATACTTAAGATTTTCAAAAGGTTTAACACATTTTTAAACATTAAAAAAATTTCGATGATATCCAAAATTTCAAAACATTTTCAAGATTTCAATGGTTTTCAAGATATACAGTTTTCGCAAAAATGTTAACAATATTTCAGAAACATTTCAATGATTTTAAAGATTTCAAAAATATTTAATAAACATCTCAAAGGATTTTAAAGATTTCACAAAATTTTTTAATGATTTCAACGATTTCAGCAGATGCTTGCACACCAGATTTTAAGAATTGCCAAACCTTCTGCGCTTAAAATTCTAATTTATTTAACTTTTACACTTTAAAATTAAAACTGATTAATTGTTAAGATTTAAAATTCAAATTGTTCATTTTTTTACATATAAATTTGTAATTTGAAATTATTTAATTCTGAGAAAATAAAATTTTAATCTTGGAGAATTGAGACAATCAACAAATTATTTAATTAAAATTTTTTAATTATTTTTCAATGTTTTAAACAATAAAGCTCTCAAATTGAAACAATACAATTTTTGTAGCTTTAAATTATCAGATATATACTTTTGAACGCTTTTAAATGAATTATTCTAGAGTTAGTCAATTAACGCTTTCTATCATTTCAATTTGAATTATTCCATCAACTCTTGATATTTGAATGATTTTATCAGGTTTTATAAATAATATTCTGTATTACAAATTTAAGGTTTTCTCAAATCCTGGAAAAAAATCCCTGACAATTCCAGAATTTTTCCAGGTATCTCAAGTTTTTCCATGTATAATATTTCGCAAGTTTATTATAAATAGTGCTTTTTAGATTCTAGGAATTTAATTAATATTAGAAGATATTCATAAATATTTTAGAACGCTAGATTAATTAAATGATTAAATAAAACTGAAAAAATATGTGTGTGCAAATGTTTGGGAAAAATAACGTGGGTACTATTTCAAATTCAATTTAAAGCGCATCAAATTCCTAAATTTTCAAGAAGGAATTTGGATTCTTAAAAAAATAGATGAATTTTTAGTAGTTGAATTTTCAGCGAAAAAGATTAAATTTCTACCAAAAAGATAATTTAAAAAAACCCATTAATTTGCAATTAAAGAGTTTAATTTTCAACTGAAAAAGATGAATTTTGAAATAAATGAGTTTTGAACTAAAAAAGATCAGTTTCCAATCAAAAATGGAATGTTTAAATTTTCAATACAAAAAACAATTTTCCATACAAAAAAAAGACATGTCTTTTTAAAACAAATTTTATTTGACTGAACCAAGCAGCTTTAATTTCAACCAAAAAGTTGAATGAATAATTAATAATAAAAAAGATAAATTTTCAATCAAAAATTGAATAGTTTTTCTAGTAAAAAGTTAAGTATTAACCAAAGAGCCAAAGTTTCAACTAAAAGGATTAATTTTTAACCCAGAAGGATTAATTTCTACCAAATAAGTCAAAATATTGAATTGAAAAAGACAATTTTACAACCAAATATTGAATAGCTATATTTCCAGTAAAACAATGAACTTTTTAAACAAAACAAAATTTCCAACGAAATATTTAAAATTGCAACTAGAAAAGTTAAATTTTCAATGAAAAAAATTAATTTTAAGCGACCGAAAAACGAATTTAAAAAACTGTCTCATTTTTAAACCCAGGAGATGAATTTTCAAATAAAATGGTGAATATTTAACAAAAAATTAAATTTTAACAAAACAGTAACTCTCAATCAAGTAATTAAATCATAATTAAAAAAAGATGAATTCGGGGCAAAAAACTATTAGTTGATATTTCAATAAAAGAAGATTAAAATTTTCAATAAAGAATAATGTAATTTAATTTTTTTTAAAAGAATGAATTTTCATTAAAATAAATCAATTTTCAACCAGAAACTTTAATTTACAACTAAAACCGATCAATTTTAAACCAAAAACAAAACAGTTGAATTTTAGTTAGAAAAATGTATTTCAAACAAAAAAAAAAAACGAGTTTTCAAACAAATAAGCTAGAATAGGTTAGAAAACTGTATTTCAAACAAACAAAAAACGAGTTTTCAACCAAATAGGCCAATACGTTAATATAAAGATACTTTTACAAATGAACAATCATTGTTATTCCATTTAATATTGCAATTAAAAAAAATTAAGTACTCTCTCAACCAAATACCCTGACTTCAAAAAATAATCCCTTACATTTCCAAGTTTCTTCAGGTGTATAAAAAATACCTGACAATGCCAGGTTTTCCAGGTAAGGTAGACACCCTGAATTTTAAAAAAACCTATTTTCCGTATTTGACTAATTTTTTATTCTCAAATTCCACTTTCTGCATACTTTACCAAAGTTAATGGGGAAAATTTGAAACTTCACTCAATTAAAATTTAAAGTCTTCTCTTTTAAATGAGACCACGAACATAACAAAATATTAATTCATTCTCGAATTATGGGTTTGAAATTCAAAATGTCAAGATCAAACTTCTTGTGTAGTGTCACGTCTGAAAATTTTAATTTAGAAAATATATTTTACCATAGGGCCCGATGAGTTCCGCCAAAGCTCTAAGTTCATTGATGTCCGAAAACTCCTCAGCATTAAAAGGAATCGCTCCCTCGACAGTGAGACTAACAAAGGCCCTTTGGTTTCCAGAATAACAAATATTTCCAGCGCTGACTCTTCTCAGCAAAACCTCCGAGTACCATTGCGTGTAAAGAGCAGCTATCGTCTTCTCTCCATGACTGTCCAGAGTTTGTGTCTGCTGTAGCAAAGCATTATTAAAAACCCTCGTGATGTCGATATGCACATAGTTTTCAACAGTCTGCAGAACATTCATGTAGGCTCGAACACTGCCGAATAACTCTGAAGGTTTAGCAATTTCGCTAGTGTCCGGATTGAACATAACCATTCCGACTAAAGCCTGTGCAAATCTGTTCTCCAAATGCTGATGAAGATACTCTCTAGGTGCAAAAGTATATTCCCAGACGTTGATCGTAGGACAATAATTGATAGCATAACAGAGTTCAGTCAAGGCCATGTGCAATTTATCCATCGTCGTGAGATCTTCTCTAGTTTTTCTGTAACTCTCAATCCCCGGCTTGAGGATCTCGATCATATTCTTCTTGTTTTTGTCTTTCTTCTTTCGATTCAAAGTCTGCGATATGAGAACTGCGCAGTGTTTAGCGAGCAGCTTATCGCTCATATTACATTGTTCGTCACAAATCGTTGTGATGATGTTCTTCGCCTCCTTTGCCATTTCATCTAGGAACATATTCACGACCGACAGACTCCTTTCCCTGATATGGTGACGTTCCTCGGGGCAGAGCTCGTGTGTGCAACTTTGGAAGTGGCTGCAAATAAGCGGAAAAGCCACGATGTATCGATTCTGAGCTGGGAATTCGAGGCACATGTGGAACTGGTCCTCGAAGATCTTGCTGTAGAAACAAAAGATCGAAAGGTCGGAGGTGTCGACGAGTATGTCATCTAGATTGTCGACCATCTTCGTGTGGAAAACGACGGTATCCATGAAGGAGGCGAGCTCTCTATTGTCCATGAGATTCATGCCACTCTTAGCAATGGACATGTAGGCCTGGAGTCTGCACCAGTCGAGCCTGAAGGCTCTGAAGTCGAAGAGCTCATTGTCCTCCACTTGTTTGACTGTGAGACTCGCAATCTGCGAGCACAGGTCGCTCAAAATCGCTCCCTCTTCCTCCGGACAAACAGGTAGATTCTGGATCATCTGATGTAGAGCTGGCGCATCAAATCCGGAGAGAAACTGGACGTAGTATCGCTGAAGAACTTGGGAGTATTTTCTGACGAGCGCTCTAAGTTCCTCGCAGTGGAAGAGTAGCTCGGGAAGTTGTCTATCAACCAAGTCTTCACCTCCTCGTCCTTTGCCTTTCCCCTGATTCGGAGGATTGTCTCTGTGCCTGAGAAGCCAGAGGACTTCGTCTCTGGAATGCGAGAGGCCCATTAGAATTAGAAGCACCTTGGGGCCAAGGAGACCCGGCTGGTCAGTTAAAATTAGCCCCAGTTCTTTAAGGGCGGTTCTGAGGAATTTTCTCCTTTCTCTGTGGCGATATCCGGCTTTTTGAATCGCGTGGTTGTAGCATTCTTTCACCTCGGAAACTCTCTTGCCATAGCCTTTTATGCCCTCGAAAAAGGATTGGATATATTGGTGGATATAAATTACTTCGTCTCTGAAGAGGGCGAGAACCCAGCCGGATTCCAGAGCTGTGGTCCAGAGCTGGTTAGGCTGTTCTTGGCTGAGAAAAGAGTGACAGAGGGTGAAGCCAAGGATGACCCACCTTTCGACTCTGTCTAAACTTAGAGTCTCGCAGGACATTGTGTCGGTGGCTGCAGCTTTTAGGATTTGACCTGGACTACCGACCAGGCTGAGTTTTTGATCTGCTCTCCAAGTGTCGGCAGTTAAATTTCTCCCGGGGTATATTGGCCATAGGGAAGTTAGAGCGTTTTTCAGTAGTTTTGAGTGTGGTACGAATTCCTCGGAGAGCTTTTTTAGAGGGGTGTCGTAATCCATGATCATTTGACCCAGGCGTGGGAAGCTTTGGTCTGATTGGCTATGCACCTAAAAATATATAGTATTTATTAAGTAAGAAGTTAATTCATGGAATTATAATTAAAAAAATTGCAATCGCCAGAGGTTAGAAACTAATTCCATAGTAGTTTATTACGTCGCAAATATCAAATACTTTGTCATAATTAAAATACAATATGGCTTGTTTAAAAATAATTAGCTATTGTAGAATAGTTGTTAGTGGATTGTTTTTTGCTTCAGGGTCTGAAAGATGTCAAATTAATTGAACCAAACTTTTCGGTACATAATGGTGGCGCTCGTCAGTGGATTTATTTATTTTGTCGAAAATTACATAATTTTCTGTTAGGAAAGTAGGTTACAAATTGGACGTTTCTCATGTTAAATGAATTTTTTTTTAATCTTGATATTAGTTAATATCACAGTCGTACATCATCATAATTTATCTGTGGTCAATATCTCAGACGGAAACTATTTTTAAATTTGTGCTGTATTTGAAATGTAATAAACTGTCTTCTTTAATAAAAAATATTCGCGTAACATAATTACAATTATAATATTTATAAAAATTTCAAGTATGTTACAAAACTTGTTTTTATACTACATTTCATTAAATGTAATCCCCACTGAATATTATTAGTTCTTACATAATTTTGTATTTAAAGAAAAACATTATTTGTCTTTATTTGCTTCGTTTTCATCGTTATAATATTATAATATTCGTTATAATATTAGTCTTAACACATATATAGTTTGAATCCACAGTAACAAACTTCTTTAAACAATTATTTTACGAAATTGTAAGTTAGTTATTTCACAATTTAAAACTTAAGTTAAAAAATTGAAAATAAAGACTGACTAACGGCTTCAAAAGCAGGATTTGAAATTTGAATTTCCAGTCGCCATTTTGTTGTTTAAACACAGTTAAACATTGTCGTCCGTCGGAGTAACACCAGTTGGGCTACTTTCATGATTTTTAATAAAAGTTTGCAAATTAAAGTGAGCTTAACATTCTAAAATTAATTATTCGCGTGTTCTACAATAGCAATTGGAAAGATTTCGCTAATAAATCTTTACGGGTTTTCAATCCAATGAATTTCTCCGCGATGTCAATTTTTCTAACCTAAAACTACGAGTTTCGGCTAATCTCTAATTTTGGCTCGATTATTTTAACATTTTTTTGTCACCTGAGTAAAATCCTTTCAGTTTTTTGGTTAATTCTTTTACCAATTTTTAGCATATATATACGAAATATTGCGAACGATTAAAAATAGATTAATTTTTCGCAAACACAGATTTGACACATTCAAACTTGAAAAAATTATGGAGACATGTCGATTTGCCGCCATTTCTTTTGCAGTTATTTGCCGAAAACTACATATTCAAATATATTTATTTGAATCAATCTTCGGAAATACGATTACACTTAATTAATTATTAATCAAAACGAAAAAAAGCCTAAGTAAATTTTTTTCAGGAATATGTACAACGGTTTTCAACGATGACAATCGAATTTGGCGGTCGCAATTTTTAATCGCCCTGATTAAAGTGAGTTTAAATATCGCATATTGATAATTCGGGGTTTTCAAGACAGTAATGCAAAATATGTGGCTAATTAATGTCTCCGCGGCCTTACTTTTTTCTAACCTCGAACTAACGATTCTCGCCCAATTTTGAAATTTGACGTAATTATTTTTCCACTTATTTGTGAATTGTTTTATCAGGTTTGATTTCGACTTGTAAAAATGATGGAAACAGCGTTGATTTGACAGCATTTGTAGAGCATAGCGGTTTTTCACATTAACAATCGAAATTAGAATTGACAGTCGCTATTTTGTTAGTTAAACATTGTTGTCCGCAGCGGTCACTTCGGTCCAGTTATTTTCTTTAAAAACGTGTGAATTAAAGTGTGCTCTTAATTTTTAAAAATTGACTACTCGGGCCTTTCGCGAATATACTTTAAAATATTTCCTCAATTAATCGTTTTTGACATCTACCCCACATGCGTTTTCCGAGTTTTGCGGCGGCAATTCTTTCTAACCTCGCATGCCGGCTTTCTAAAATTTCAAAATTTATCGCAGTTTTTTCGATTTGCTGCCTCTGTTGAATTATTTTGGTTTACAGTTAAATAGAAATGCGAAATTTGATGTTGAATATCAAAATAGTATACATATTTAAAAGTCGGTTCTTTTTTTGCAAACTTTTTATAGCCATATTCGTTTTCTGAAATATTTAATCATTTTAGACATTGGAATACATTGTCGGAAAGTTAATACGCTTTACTTAATTATTAATAAAAAAATAAAATAACTTTGACAGTCACAAATATTGGAAGGAAATATTTAGAATGATTTTTAACATTGAGAATCGACATCTTCATCATTAATAAATCATTAATTTTCTGAACACTTTAACCTTGAAAATTTGGATATCGTACGTTTATTTTCGGTCTCACTTGCTAAATGGTGAACAGGTTGTGATTTTGACGAAAAATGCATAAATGGTCAAAAAAGTTACATTTACTTCGATTTGTGTTGAGCTATTATATTCACAAGTGCAGTTGTTTAGGACAGACAATGAAAATCTAAAAAAAAATGTTGTGCAGTGGCCAATGACTTTGGAACGTGAAAATCTTCATACTTAGGATAACTTAGTTTTCAACATCAAAATGCCAGCCTTGGTGAGTGAATAGTACTTAAACTTATTTTCTGCATTATAATTTCATTAGCTCAAAAACGAAAAATGTGGTTATGTTGCACTGGTACTATATACGATAGGTGTAAATGTAAGGGACCGTTACAAAAATTAGATGAATTTTTTGATAAATATAACTTGAATGGAGTTGTAAAGTAGCCACTACCTTTCCTTTTAAATACTGTAATGATTAGTAGAAAATGTAATATTAAAAAAAAATGGAAATTAAGTGCCTGAAGTAAATTAAGCATAGAAAATGAACCTACCATTTCGTGAGCAGCATTAAAGAGTCCAAGAACTGCTTTTCGATCCTCCACTTTTGAAAGTAGGATCATTAAACTGACATAGGTAACAACTAGATCCAGATAGCCTTTTGTCAAATCGAAATTAATCGTGATATCCATGTGAACTCCACAAGCATCCATAGTTGTTAATAGTTCACAAACATTATCTTTAAAGTCCAGGAGGTCGACGAATGTGTAATAATACAAGGACAACGACTTTATAATCTCGTTCCTTAGATTTGTGATAGTTTGCAATCCTTTAATATCAATGTTGGGGAACTTTCTGACAATCGTTTTAATAGAAGACTCCAACGATTTGTCGGATAGGAATCCAGGTTTAGATTTAGCATCGCCACAGGCTTTCTTTATGTTGTAAATGCGTGTGAGCATACCGATTCCACGATCGTTTAAAATAGTCAGCTTCTCAGCCAGCTTTTGCTGGCTAGGAACGATGGGCCGTGCCATAATTGCTATTTTCTCTTTTCTATCGAGATTTAAATACTCACGATATTGTCATGATTAGAGGTTTGATTCAGTCTACGGTTTCCTGTCACAGGAATGCCCCACCCCGAGTTCCTGCTTTTACCGAAAATGGCTAAACCTTTGCGGAGGTTCGATCGCCTGAAAACATAGCGCATTGCGAGGTTAATTAAATGTAGGAAATGAATCACTGATTACTGGAAACGTACCAATTTTATTGCACAACGGATCCCAGAAAACGCTGACATGAGAAGCACTATAAACCGCAAAACTTTGATTGCTTTGATTATACGACGTGAAATCCGAAGCAAATGACATCCTAGATCCTGGCATTTACACTAGCAGAATAACCAACCGGAGTCGATACAATAAGAAATTTCCCTAAAAATGGTGAAATTCTGCTCCCACTGTTGGTTGGCCTGCATATTAAATATTTTCCTACGGTCGGTAACTGCTTTTCGAGAAAAAAAAATACTATTGGCAAAGATTTGCTATTGCTCAATTGGTTCACTAAAACTTATTCACTTTTTTACGAT
>NC_046660.1:92784478-92798961 GCF_010883055.1 Belonocnema kinseyi | reverse complement strand
GTTAAAAGTAAGCTTTCATCGAGTTTTCAGTGCATGTGCGCCTGTAGTATGGCAATCCAACAGACTTGTCTGCAAAGAGAAAAGACTTAAGGAGGAGTAACGTCAATCCATAAAATAAAATTGAGAAAAATAATTAAATGCCGATTTCAGATATACATAACTTAAAATATGTAATTTTTAAATAGTATTTATGATGTAAATTATTTTCTAATTTCATATGTATAAAATAAATCACGACTTTATATCATTTGAGCATGAATAATTAATGAAATATGACTTTATCAGAATTTATTATTTAATTTAAAGTCAAAACAGTCATAAACAGTCCTTTCTTGCATTTGCATTGTTTTTAGACAGCCTGAATGATTGCAAAAGCAAATTTACAATTTCATTTTGATTAAGGGATTTCAATATAAATATCCTTAAATATTGAGTCTAACTGTATAAGCACTTTAAGTAACTGTCAGGAATAATCAGGAGTTACAAACAGACACTTTTTCTTAAATCACTTTTTACAGATAAAGTAACTATATAGTCACTTTTAAAAATGAAAAGATCACTTTATACACTTCTCTGTTAATAAATTAACCCGTGGCCTACAGCAACTATTGCGAATTTAGTTCTGTATCTATTTCTAAATTTTCTTGAATTCTTTTGAATTATTTCATCATACTTTAAAAGATTCTAAAAATTTCTTAATAGATTTCAATAATTTGATGGTATATCAAATAATTTCAAAGACTGTAGGTACTTTGAAAGATTTCAAGAAATTTTGAATAGATTTCAAAATTTTGAATTGATTCCAAAAGGATTAAGAAAAGTTTAAAGTATTTTTGAAACTTCCAAGGAATTTTCATGAGCTTTTCAAAAGTTTCAAGAGATTTAAAATGATTTCAAGGAATTTCAAACAGATCCACAGATTTTAACGTATTTAAGGAATTAAAAGAAATTTCATGGGGTTTTAAAGAATTTCCTATAAATTTAGAAATATCAGATTGCATGTAATTTCTTGAGATCTTACAATATTTTATTCAATTAAAAAAAATTTTAGGGTAATTCCTTAAAGTCAAAGGAATTTTTAATTCGTTTTAATACTTTGAACGGATTTCAAAGAATTGTAAATATTTTATAGCTTTTTTTAATTCAAAGGAATTTTTAGAGTCCTACATAATTTCAATGATTTTAGGTTTTTTAATTCAAAGGAATTTTGAAGAACTTTTATATGTATTTCAAACGATTTCAAAGGATTTGAAATATTTAAGGGATATTTTCAAAAAATTTAAATTTGAAAGAGCTTCCAGCAATTTTAAGGGTTTTGAAGGTTTAAGAGGGTTTTTAAAAAGACTCCAAAGAATTTAAAAATGATTTAAATAATTTAACTGCATTTCACATCATAGAATTTCGATCTTGAAATATCAATGTCGAAACAAAATTTTCGGCCATCCCGATAAACAAATTTTGAAAAAAAAATTCAACTTTGTAATTCCCAGAAAATAAAACAATATTTAAAAAATTCAAAGGTATAAATTTGGAGAAACAAAATTTTAACACGGGTTGTGGAACTTTCTGGATTTATGAATATTTTATTGGTAGGGCGGAATTACATCGAAGGACTATAGCACCGCTGAACTGTTTTGTGGATCACAAAACCACACCGAGTTTTTGAGTATTTGTTTGTTAAAAAAATACACAAATAATATCTTTGTATAATCCTTTGATTTTTTGAGGTTCCACAAACGGTATCAAACAGGAATTTCAGATTCCAATTACGTTTAGTTCATTTGAATATTTTTTCGTTTACTAGAATATTTTATATAAGATTCCATGCACAATTTCAGATTCTACTTGGAAAATTTAAATTATAAATATAATAAAAGAGATATAATCGTTAGTTTGTAACAAAAAGAAGTTAATAACTAAAGAATGTTTTTTATTTCCAATTTTCTCTTTGTCTCGCCAGGGAATGCGTTAATTAACATTAAAAGCACTAAAATTGCACTAATGACATTATAAAAAAATAGTAGAGTATGAATAAATAACCCAGCTAACATAGTTACGAGTCTGAATGGTCACATCGTTGTAATAGTAATAAAACACTTCCCATTCAAAGTCATAACATATCTTACGACATTGAATGGGATATCTTACAAGCGGAGCAGGTAAAATTATTCCGCCATTGTAATCACATGCAGGGAATTAAAATAATATGTCGTCATCTCTTTTATAATGACATGGCGTACCGGAACGTTGATATTTTCATGGGGCGTGAAAAGTTTGAACAGTTTTATTTTTCATTGATGCTTTTGTTTCTGAAACTTTTGAAGTATATGCGTTTCAAAGTAAATATAATTTTTACCGAACCTTAATAATTAACCTTCCCAATAATTTATAATGTTCTTGCTTGAGTGTTGTCTATTCTGCATTAAAACCTCTTGAAAATAAAATTATGATTTGAAAAAAGGGCCAACTCATGCCAATCAAAAATCATAAAAGTTTAACTACAGTTCCGGTACAGCGGCGCCAATAAGATTTGGAGTACCCCCTGTCTCAACTCTCCCTTGAGGATCTCTAACGCTATTAAAAGGTAGATTTGATTGGAAAGTAACTTTGAGTGCCCCCCCCCCTTTCCTCTGTCCGCCACTGTTAAACAATCTTAGATATAATATTTAATTTCTAATTAATGTTTGTTTATATTGAAAAGTTATTACAAAAAATCAATATAAAAATAATTATTTTAATTACCCTGTCGTAATTTATCATTGAAAATAATAAAACTGTAAAAATTCCTATATATATATATATATCATTACAAAAAAATATATAGAAAAAAGTCATTCTAATAAATTGTTTGGGTTTCTGAGTAATGTGAATAACCATTCATAGAATTTTGAAATCTTGAAAAAATATGGTTTCAAAGATTTTGAAAACGCGCTCACTTTTTGAATTTTGATGCAAAATAGCTGGTTTACGAACTTGTTCTTTCTTGTTATGCCTTAAAAAAGTGTGCCAAAGTAGAATCCAATCTGATCAATTTTTCGAAAGTTATCGTGCCTACAGAATACAGACTACAGACAGACAAACACCTTCGTAAAAATCGTGTTTTCTGACTCAGTGGGTCTCAAAACGTGGATATTTCATGAAAACCGACAAAGTGAAATTTTACATAAAACCAATATCTTCTCATTAGGATGAGAATGTAAAAAACACGAAAAAAGTTGAGAAAGTGACCAAATTATGAATTTAAGCTTTCTAAAAGTATCTCAGTATCTTTAAAAATAATTAACTGAAGCGATAAGTAATGACAGCCTTTTCCCTACACATAATAAAACATATGATTATTATGTTGTAATAAAAACAGTTAATAAGTTAGTAATGCTTTTTTATAGTAAGTGTGATAAGTTTAACATTGGCGTACCGCTTTTGGTGACCCTCCACCCCCCTAAAGCCATTACGTATTTTTTGAACGGCCGCTTACACCTATATTACTCATATGCGTAAAAAAATTGCTCACATGATCATAAAATATCACAAAGCGGAATTTGATTTACGAAACTTTTCACACTCTTAGAAAAATTTATTGTCTACAGAATACATTAATTTTTTAATCGTTTCGAAACTCCGTGATTTCGAAGAAACAATCACTTAGGGCGTACACAAAAATAAATAGAAAACAGGAATTAAATTATGGATTTAACATGAAGGTACAAAATAAGTTTAAAACTGCATTTGTTCTAAAGCTAACATACATCGACAAAATACAATCCTAGCATATCTATTTCGAAGGACAAAACATACATATAAATATGTAAAATTTTACTTTGCAAACAAGATTATAACGGATTTTTAATATCACCTGTAATACGACAAAATTAGGAATTACGATTTCCATAGATTCTCTAGGGTCAGAGAAGCTCAGAGAAATTCTCCGCAGGCACTCAGGTAGATAAATTCAAAGGTCCAGGTAGTTCTTTTAAATGTTTTAAAGGCTTTAAAATGTCCTTTCCGAAATTGAAATGATCATAAATAAAAAGCAGAGAGGCTGAAATTGAAATAAGGGGCGATTTCCATTTCATCGCGGTGTACCTGCTCGTCTTACCCTCTCCACTCGACTTCTCCTCACGTCCCTTACTGAGCGAGATTGCTATGCCGGGCTTTGCCAGCAGGGGGGCCCCTTCGTCCTAATGAGGCATAAAATGCGATACATAAAAATGTTAGAGTTTTGAAATCAGCAAATTAAAAATATTATGTTCAGAATCTATTTTTATTTGTGATTCCAACGATATGTAACTTGCAATTAAAATATTGAACTTAAGACTAAGTTATGGCAGATATTAGTTATGGTAGAAAATTCGCCTGTTGACAATTTAATACTCATCCGGTGGAAGTAATGCTCTTATATTTTCCATATTATAATCTACTATAATAAGTATATTCACTTTAATTCTATTCCCTAGAAAGTGAAGTTTAATTTCCTTTTAATCAATTGCCCTTGTGTTTAATACACTAGTGTGGCCCTTATTTTTCAAAAAAATTAATTTTTTCAACCCCTAGTTCTGTTCGATTTCCTAAGAATCGACCATCATTTTTAATATTATAAAATTTTTGTGTATTTATATGTGTATACTAAATAACTTATATTGTGTACTGTTTTGTTAAGGATTCTTCTTTCTGGTTTAAAAATTCACGTACTTGGTTTCAAGTATAGTATTCTTCTAGACAGTTGGGTAAAAATGCGTAAAGTCTATTCAACTTTAAAAAGGCGAATTTTCTATCAAGTAAACTGATGCATTTTCAACTATTCTACGGAAAATTCCATAATGCTATCTAGTCAGGGTCAAAACAAACTAATATCTGCCATAACTTAGTCTAATTTCAATATTTTAATTGCAAATTACATATCGTTGGAATCGGAAAAAACATAGATCCCGAATATATTTTTAATTTGCTGATTGCAAAACTATAACATTTTTATTTATGGCATTTTATGCCTTATTAGGACAAAAGGGCCCCCCGCTGGCAAACCCCGGCACAGCAATATCGCTCAGTCAGGGACGTGAGGAGAAGTCGAGTGGAGAGGGTAAGACGAGCAGGTACACCGCGATGAAATGGATACTGCCCGAACTAAGAATTCGATCGTAAATAACAAGCAGAGGGGCTATATCAATAGAGTAGCCGACACTCAAGGGTCCTTCGTTAAGCTTTCGGATTCAAATTTAGAAGATTTTTTTAAATTTCATAGTTAATAGCCTAAAACATAATAATTCGGAATCAACGGATTTCGATGATTTCAGATATCTAACTTTTTTTTAAATACTTAAAATTGGAATTAATACGACGTTTCTCGTAAATGGAATGAGATACGCCAAAAAAGACAACATTTTTGAATTCAACTAGAAAATGTTATATTAGCATATAAGTTATAATTATAAATAAGTATAATGAAAAAATTCATTAAATTAAAAAAAAAAGAGTTAATAATTTGAAGAGAAATTTAAAAAAGGAGAGTCGGATTAGCGACGGCCAACTACTGTAAATAATTCTGCCCGTCGGGTACGTGACGAATACAAAAGGAACATTATATTACCGTCGTACTACTCTTAAAAGGACCACCAAAAGGAACATGAAAAGGACACAAATCTCTTAGATTAAATTGTTTTCAAATCGACTCTGCTTATAGTCTCAAATGAGCCAGGCTATTTCGCTAGAGAAAACTCAGAGATTTCTATCGGTAGGGAGCAGACGACTTAATTGTAAATTTTCTCTGAATAAATCACGTCACTGAAAAAATCCGACATCTGCATCTTAAGAAATACTAGAGGATTACAGGAAATGCACAGCTTTCTTAAATCTCCAACTGTTAGAAGATTAAATATTTTTTGCGCAATAATATCGGGGAACTCAAATCCCAAAACTCTCTTCAACGGCTTCACGTTCTTCTCTAACAAAATTCGCCTTTTCTTAGCTTCTCGAATACGAGCTTTTAAATATTTTCCATATAGTGGAAATTGTTTAACGTTATCGAAAGTCTTTAAAGTATAAATCACTTTCTTATTTTTAATAAAAATCGCTAGTTCCCTCCTGTTTTCTGACAAAATGTCCAAAAACGCAAACCAACTGCAAATCTTGATGTTTCGCATTTCTTCTAATTCTTTCTGACAGCGTGTGTAGAAATCCTTCAGAAACCTAGATTTGATCAAATTCTGATTACTTTCTGTGATTTCTTCATCAAAAGCATCTAGCCTGGCTATTTCTTTTATTATCAAACGTGCACAATCTCTGTATTTAGAAAGGCCAGAATACGGTGATTGACCATCGTTCAAGTTAACTGTGACTTTATTCGTTACACACGCTAAAGGTGAATCACCTAGTTGGTCCAAAAAGTTAACATTAGCGCCGCTTTGTATTAACATTTCTACTGCCTCACTTTTACCCATTCTAGTGGCAAAATGAAGAACAGACTCTTCATTTCTTTTCGCTGAGGCTTTTGCATCAGCACCGTATGATAAAAGAAGACTTAATAATTGTATATCTATATCATTGTACTCTTCGCCTTCCTCACTGTCAGGTTTTTCCTCGGTTGTTTCATCACTTTCTTCCACCTTTGATTCAAATTCATTCTCTTGGTCGATCTCCATATTATTATTCGTATTATGGTAAGTTTGTGTACTTTTTGCTACACTTTCCTCGCTATACCTTTGGTTTTCACCCTTATTCTCGCTATCATCATCTTCGTTACTCCATTCTGCATGTTCACTCAACACCCCTTCATTTTCTTTATCTTCGTCCTGTTTTCTATAAATCATTCCTAATACTTTGTAAATCGCTGAACCATCCTTACTTGCAGCATTGCCATCAAGTCCGCAGTCGACGAGCGGCTTTATAATATCTGCATTTTTTTCGTTGGCTAGGGAAAAGTGAAGTAAAGATTCCCCTGCATGAATTTTCAATTCAACATCTGCTCCTTTCGATAAAACCAGTTTAACCATTTCAACGGAATCTTCATGCACAGCATGCATAAGTGGTGTCATTCCTTTTTTGCAAACGTTATTCACGCCAATACCATATTTGAAAAGTTTTTTAACGACCTCTTTCTTCCCACTTTTAATTGCATCATGGAGAGGAAACTCATTTAATTAAATATCAACTATGGATCCATTTTGTAGCAGTAATTCTACGATCTCTTCACTGCTATTTGAAACAGCAACATGTAGAGGTGTGCATTCATTTTTGAAATTGTACCCGGAATTAAAACGTCTAGAATAAAAATCCCATGTGTCAGTAAAATTTAACAGAGCGTTGTTTTTGAGAAGTAGATTGACCATTTCCCTATTTCCGTTCATGATTGCTGTGAAAAGAACAGGCTCATAGTTCAATATTTTATCGTCAGCATCAGCACCAGCTTCCAAAAGAATATGAATAATACTTGTAAGGTTTTTTTCAACAGCCAGGCAGAGTGGCGTATTGTTTTGAAATTTAAGGTTTACATCAACCCCCTACTTCAATAGCAATTCAACAATTGATTGATCTTTTGCCGTGATTGCAATATGTAGAGCTGGACTAAAGAAACGGCCTTTATCAGACGTTTTATTTGCATCAACGCCAGCTTTTAAAAGTATTTCTACAATTTCCTTATTCTGATTCAAAGTCGCAATATTCAAAAGCAGACTTCCATTGCACTCAACATGAACATTACCTCCAGCTTCAACCAGATGTCGTACGATCCCCTCAAGATCATTTTGCACTGCAATGTTTAAAATTGGTGTTCCATCTAAATCGACATTGGCAGAAGCTCCGGCTTCCAGAAGAATTTGAACCATATAATCCTGATTAGTTTCCACGGCAATAGCGAGAGCCATGCTACCATCTTTTGATTTAGCATTAACATCGATTTTAGCCCCCAGTAGTAACTTGACGATTATTACATTTTTGTGGACAATTGCTGGTATGCAAAAGGAAATCCTGAACATTAACATCTGCTCCAGCTGCTATGAGCCACCCAACAACTGACTCTAAATTTTTGTCTACAGCTATATTGAGAGGTGTGAGACCTCTCTCAGAAAAGAGATTCACTTTTGCCCCACATTTTAAAAGCGATTGGATGAAATTTCGATGAAATTTCTTTTTCGTGAAAGATTCGACTGCAAAATGGAGCGGAGTGAATCGAACTTTTAAATCACTGCCTTGTATTTCTGAATTCATGTAACCTCCGTAGATCAGAAGGCTTTGGAGACTGGATGAAAGCTTTTCAGGTTCTGATCTTAGCCTCACGTTGACTTCAGTGCCACGATCCAGCAGACAAAAGATGATTTCTTCATGTCCTGCATGAACAGCTGCAAGGAGAGGTGTCGAAGTAGGCCCAGCTTTAATATTTTTTGGATTTACTTCCGCACCGTATTCAAGAAGTAGCTCTACAATTTTGCTGTGCCCTTTGTGAGCTGCAGCATGCAATGGAGTTAAATAATTTCCAAGATTAGCATTGGGATCTACACCTTTGCTTAATAACATTTTCACAACTGCTTGGTGTCCCTGATAAGCGGCAATGTAGAGAGGAAAATAAGCCTCTATCCATTTTGATGAGCGTGTTAGAGATGCTTCAGAAAGAATTCGGACGATTTTCAGGTTTCCCATTTGTGCTGCAAGATACAAGGGAGATTCAAAGACTGATTTTCCCGCTGCATTTACATCTGCAGCGTATTTTAAAAGAAGTCTGATCATTCTCTCGTCTTGCTTCAGAACCGCAATATGGAGAGATTTTAATTCCGTCGCCGTAGACATATGAATAGGGAATCCGTTGTTTAAAAATAATTGCACGATATCTTCGCTTCCATTTTCAACGGCGAAATGCAGTGGTCTGAAGCCTTCTGTCTCTGTCAGAGTGAACATGGACAAACAGTTGTTACCACTGCTTCTCAAAAGGCTAGTGGCTATCCGAAAAGATCCGGTTTTAGCAGCGAAGTGCAGAGGAGTTCTGCCAAGTTCATCCAATGCTCCAGGAAGAGCGCCTCGTTATAACAGAAGATTGACGATTCTTCCATATTCTTTTTCGGCAGCAATGTGCAGAGCTGTACGTGTAACAAATTTCCCTTTCTTTCATACAGCTGCCTTATTTTCCTGAATTGCATTCGGGTCTGCACCTTTATTTAAAAGAAGGTTGCCGTTTTCACAAGCAACGTGTAGTTCTATTTTTCCTGTCTCAGGTGAATAAGTGTGCACGAGTGCACTTTCGAGCAAAAGCAATTCTAGTACCGATTTTTTTGCCGTAACGGCAGCATGATAGACCAAAAGTGAATCTTGTATGAATGCCTGGGCAGATCGTAGTGTTCAATTTAGAAGAACCTCGACTTCGGATAGCCAGGCACAAAGCAGTTTCCTGCCTTTCAGTCAAAATATTATGTTTTGCTCCACTTTTAAGAAGCAGTGAAGCAATCTGAAAATTGCCATTCAAGGCCGCGACACGAAGAGTAGTTAAGCCTTTCTTTGATCTGGCGTTTAGCTGACATTTTTTGGTAAAGAGAAGCGGAATGATATTGGCGTTTCCAGAAACTGCAGCATAGTGGAGCAATGTATAACCAGTTTGTTGATCTTTGGCGTCGATATTTGATCCTTGAGCAAGAAGAAGTTGAAGGATTATCTGACAATCATCATCGACGGAAAATCTATAGGCCGAAGAATAGAGTGCTGTCATCCCTTTTTTGTCTTTGCACCAACATCCATCCCGTTATTAAGAAGCATCTGTACTATTTCCTTGTCACCCTTAATGACGGCAACGTTTAGTAACAGTCTGCTATCAGGAGAATAGTGTATTGTACATCCTTTATTTATTAAGAATTTAGCTATTTCTATTTGAACGGAATCAAGTGCCGTATAAAGGCAATGAGAAACCTCTGGCCATGATGATAAATATACTCTGTCAAGGGTACTGGTGATTCGTTGCACTTTTTCAAGGTTTCCTGCCTGGACAGCAAGCTCATATAATCGCATCGAATCATTTTCTGCCATGATTATTTACCGGATGATTTCTAAGTACCACTAAGAATGAAAAGAGACCATCCACCTGAAACAAGATGTCTCAATTTTAACAAAAATACAGAATTTTAGAATGTTTGGAATATATTTTTTTCGTTGGTTTGATGTTACATTAAGGAAGATCTGCGAATACTTACTACAAATTCTTACAAACTTTCCGGTGGTTTTCAAAGTAGATGTATAAATTCAAGGAGATATCCTAGAATTAAGTACGTGAAAAAAGAAACATTAATTTATCAACATAAGAAAATAGAAAAAAAATTTATAATTTTTATCTGAAAGTAACTTAAAATCGAATTATTAAAAAAAAGTTATTATTATCTACATTGTGAATGTAATTCTAGCTAATTTTGATAGGCACAGTATTAAACGTGTATGTGACGCAAAATTTCATAAGACTTTAAAAGTTATATACGTGCGTAAAAAACTATGGTGTGAATTCTTTTACCTAAAATAAAATATTGTTTTACTCTTGAGCAAATACTTAGAAGGAAGAGACTTTCTTTACTTTCGAGGAATTAAAATTAAAATCTACTTAAATACTGATGAACTAATCAAATTTTGTAAAAGGGTGTTCTGGAGTTTATTTGAGCATTTTTTAATTGCGATAAATTGAATAAATTAATTTGTTGAAAAACATTGACTTTAAACATGAGTGGCTTCCGTTTCCGGTACACAGCCCGGTCGTACATCGTAGATGGTCACCCATACAAATGCTAGGGGCGCTCGAAATTGCTTGACATTTGCACTCTTCTCGAGTCGAGATCATTTACTATGTATTTCTATGAAAATTTGTACGCGCCGACATTTTAGATGTTTTTTCCAAACTTGCATACAAATGTTTAGTGTTGCACAATAATTTATTCAGCATCAAAAGAAGGTACCCATGCGAAGCCGTGTGCAAATAAAAGTTATTTAACCAAAAATGAATATCGCGGTATCACATTAAACTTTATTTCCTAATAAAATAATTGAAAGCAAAGTAGAGGGTCGCGCGTGAATGAGCTTCCAGTTTTTATGAAATTCCTATTTTTCGTTGAAAACTTCATTATTTTCATAACAAATTACAACTTTCTTGAGCAAAAATGAAACTGTTTGGTTGAAAATGAGGTAAAACTATAGAATAGCGGCTTCTCCCGTATGATCCTTTAACGTTAAAAAATATCAAAAACTTATTATTTGATGAATTCTAAATAAAAAAGGTGGGGGAAGAGCATTTTCGAGGATTTTTTAAATTTAATATTTAAGAAAACTGACAGCAATGTTAGTTACGTACCTGACTCTAACCCAATCAAAAATCCATTCATAACAACAAATTGCCAATTCTGCACACTCAATAATTCATAATTTCATTATTATATCATACTTAACACAGAAAGGGAGAAGCTGGAAAAGGGAAAAGGATGTGCATTGTGTCTATATTTTTGGGCATAAGCCACCCCTCTTCCCCTTTCCAGCTCTTTTTTCCCTTTCCAGGTTGATACTAGAAAAGGTAAACAGAAGATAAAAAAGGAAAGGCGGTATGGGCTGTGCCTAAACGTCCGGATACAACCCACACGCTCTTCCCTTTTCCAGTTCACCCTTCCCCTGTCCAGATCCGTACGTTTAGACACGATCGCATTATTATAAATGTACATGAACATACAATATTGTCCAAACGTATAGACACAGAAAAAAAAACAATTTTTCTCATAACCTAGACCCTACAATTAGTTCTTGTCATTTTATTGTGAATTACTTGTCACATGTCTTTAATATCTTTGAGGTTATGCTTTTTGTTTGTTAATAAAATGTTTTTTTTATTTGCCTATTAACGAACACTGTTAGACTTACATGTATTTTACAGAAGTTTAGTGTATACTAGTTCAATCAGGATTACTTTTTGTGATCAAAGTATAGTGATTTCAGTCAGGTATGCAAAATGCATTTCAGCTTCTATTTTTGTAAAGAAAATCATAATGTTGTTTAAAAATGCTCTTCCGGAGTCTTCCCCCACCTGTTTCATTTAGAATTCATCAAATAATAACAAGTTTTTCATATTTTTTTACGTTCAAGGGTTACACGCGAGAACCGCTATTCTATAGTTTTACCGAAAATGATATTATTATGGTCGAAAATTCAACAATTTAGTTGTAATATTTTTCTTTTTTCAATAGAAAATCTTATTTGGTTTAAAAAACATGTTTTTTGGTAGGAATTTAATCGTTTTGGTTACAAGTCTGAATGTTTGGGTGAAAATCCGTTTGTTTAATAAATTCAATTGTTTTTAATAATTAAAAAAATTAGTCTTTTTTATTTCAAAATTCAAGAAATTTATAGAAAATTGAAGTATTAGGTTAACCAAAAAAAGGTTAATATATAATAGTTGATATTTCAACCAAACAAGAAAAAAACAACGAATTTTCAATCAAACTGTCGAAGCATCAACCTAAAACGATTAATTTTCAACCACAGTTGCATTTTTGATCAGGAAAGATGAAATTTCAACAAAGAAGTTGATTTACTTAATTTATCTTAAAAATTAAATCGATAATATTAATCTTATTAATATTGATAATACTTCATATTAATCTATAATATTAAATTTTAATGCATACTTACTAATTTACGAAACTTCGAGATTAGAATTGGAGGTTTCAATAAACCACTTTGAACAACTGTTTAAGAACAAATAATCAATTGAATAGCAAGCGTGTGTCGCACAAACAATATTTATAATATGTCATTAATACAATGCTTCGAAATTTAATTAAACACACGCGAAAGTGACAGTCTCAGTGTTGGAAATTGGAAACGCAATTGGGTACGGACATGACATAGAAAACACGGGACTCGGCATGTCATTGCGGGGTTGATGCAATGAGGAGGGAGGTTCGTCATCCTTTGATGTCGCGCTACAAACATGGCAGCGCCCACTTGCTTATATTTTCATCAGCCCTGTGCATCTCTCCATATTTCAGATTTTAACTTGACCTCGCAACTGTCCTAAGTTGATTAGTTCTTAATATCTCCAGCGCGGCGCTAGTTGTCTCATCACTCCCTGTTTTTAGATAGAAACTAGAAAGCAATGGGACTGAATCAATTTTTAAAATTTTTTAGCAAACAAAATGTTATTTCCATGCAAAAATATTCTTGAAATTTAAACAATGTTACTCATTTAACATTTCAAAATACTTTTCCAATAATTTTCTATAGATACTAAAGACAAAATATGATTTATATAGTCGTACAATAATCCTGGCAAAGTGGAATTTATCTTAGTTTTGAATTTGAATGAAAATTAAAATATGATTCTTAAAGTTTATTGTTGAAAACAAATTAAAAATATTATTAATGGAATGTAAAATCCTTGGAGAAAAATTGTAATAGTATTAAGTTCAAACTTACCATGTGAACACTCTCGCTTATGAATATATAATGGATATAATGTATTTCTAATTGAATTCAACTAAATTTACATTTGAAACAATTTTATTTAATAATCAATGAAAAATAAATTTCTTTAATTGCTCTCTATTATCATCATATGCTTTAAGTCTTTAAAACAAAGATGTTAAAACATTGATCATATTTACATCTTGGATGCACTATAAAATTATAATTTATCTTTGTTCCTGTGAAAAAATAGTTTTTTTTCAACAATTTGAATACATTTTTCTCATTATATTCAGTAGTGTAAGTACTCGTTAAACCCTAAAATATTAAGTTTGAAATTGCATACTATATTAAAACTTTTTTCACAAAACTATTTATATATTTTATTGATGTAAATATTATTTACTGTGTTTTCAGATATAAAAAGGATTACATTTAATTTTTTATTTAAATTCCAATCTAATATTCCACTTTACCAAGTTTATTGGGTGACGCTTTTATTCATGTTTTTCATTAGCACATATATACATCGTCTGGAAAATTATTTTGAAATATAAAATGAATAAAATTCTTTTCATT
Source organism: Belonocnema kinseyi (assembly GCF_010883055.1). Classification (NCBI taxonomy): domain Eukaryota; kingdom Metazoa; phylum Arthropoda; class Insecta; order Hymenoptera; family Cynipidae; genus Belonocnema; species Belonocnema kinseyi. The sequence continues at coordinate 92,784,981 of NC_046660.1, read as the reverse complement.
TCAATATTTTTTTTACGAAAACAACATTTTGTTTATTAAAAATTGGTAAAAAGTGATCTACTCCCATTGCTTACAATGCAAAAACAGGGAGTGATGGGACAACTAGCACTGCGCTGAACTAACCAACTTACTAGGCAGCCTGATAAGTACCTGAAAATTCTCAGAGATGGCATTAGTATTCACTAATGTGAACCATTTTCGTCGAGCTTGATCCTTCAAATGACGCCTGTCAAAACTTCAGCCATTTATGTTTACGCATTTACAAGTTACAGCACTGAGAAGCGACTAACTTCCGAGTTTTTTTTAATATGGAAAAATCTGAGTTTCGAGGTTTGATCAAACACTACTATCTTTGCAAGAAAACGATATCCGAGACCAAGGTCAAGCTGGATAAGTATTATCCGGACTCTGCACCGTCGATTGGGACGATTCATAAGTGGTTTACCGAGTTTCGTTGTGGCCGTACGAGCACAGTTGATGCTGAACGATCTGGGCGCCCAAAA
>NC_046660.1:92777658-92784378 GCF_010883055.1 Belonocnema kinseyi | reverse complement strand
ATTCATCATTATTGGACCGATTGAAAATTGAAATCGCCGAAAAACGACCGCATTTGAAGAAGAAAAAACCGCTTTATCATCACGACAATGCGTCTGTTCATTTATGCTTAGTTGCACAAGAAAAATTGCATGAAATCGGCTTCGAATTGGTTCCTCAGCCACCGTATTCATCAGACCTGGCCCCCAGCGATTATTACTTGTTCCCTAACCTGAAGAGATGGTTCACCGCTAAGCGTTTTTACTCAAATGAGGAGCTCATAGCTGAAACTGAGGCGTATTTTGGAGACCTTCCGATCGAGTACTTTTCGGACGGTATCAAAAAGTTAGAAAATCGTTGGACTCGCTGTATCGACCTAAAAGGAGAGTATGTTGAAAAATAAAACCGACTTTGGCCAAAAAAACGTCTCCGTATTTCATTTTTCAGGGACTTATCAGATTGCCTAGTAGGACTCTAAGGGATCGCCATTTTGTTTTAAGATGCACAGGGCTGCTTTTCATAGAACATTCTCACTCATCACGCGCTCCGAGCGGCCTACCGAAAAGAATCTTTGAGTATATACTTAAAATTCCTTAGGTCAAAGAAGCTCAGAGAAATTTTCCGCAGACACTCAGGTAGATATTTTTAAAGGTCCAGGAAGCTCGTTTAAATGTTCTGAAGGCTTTAAAATATCTTTTTCGAAATTGAAATAAGAATACGAAAATAAATAACAAGCAGAGAGGCTATCTCAATAGAGTAGCCGACACTCAAGATTCCTTTGTTAAGCTTTAGGATTAAAATGTAGAAGTATATTTTTTTAATTTCATAGTTAACAGCCTAAAACATAATAATTCGGAATCTACGGGTTTCGATGACTTCAGATATCTAACTTTTTTTTAAATGCTTAAAATTGGAATTAATAGAACGTTTCTCGTAAATGGAATGAGATACGCCAAAAAAGACAACATTTTTGAATACACCTAGAAAATTGTGTATCAGTAAATAAGTTATAATTATAAATAAGTATAATGAGAAAATTCATCAATTAAAAAAAAGTGTTAATAATTGGAAGAGAAATTTAAAAAGGGAGAGCGGATTAGGCATGACCAACTACTGTAAATAACTCTGCCCGCCCGGTACGTGACGAATACAAAAGGAACATTATATTACCGTCGCACCACTCTTAAAACGACCACTAAAAAGATCTTGAAAAGGATCCAAATCTGTCAAACTATCTCCGAGACTATTTTATTTCAAATCGAATTTGTTTATAGACTCAAATGGGCCAAGCTATTTCACTAAAGAAAACTCAGATATTTCTTTCGGTAGGGAGCACAAGATATTCCGATAAACTTTTTATCTTTCTCAGTTAGGCCTATTGGAATCCGAAAAAGTCTTGTGTCTGGGTGCACAGCAATTTGTTTCTTACACCCTACTACGAAACAATCTTTCATCATTTTTCTTCTTTTATTTTAAAAACGTCTCCGAAATATGTCATCCCTATACTGGCAATGTATTTTTCCTTACACGTATACCCCCGCAGGTTCGGCCCTTTAAATTTTTATGGCTTAATGAGAATGCTCTATGAACAGTTTGTTGCCCAAAAATGCTCGTGTGCATAATCAAGTAGCACATCGTAAGATGGCGGCTCTCCTCACTCATGGAATTCTCCCCCTTCCCGTGGATTCAACCCCGCTCGCCGAGAAATGATGTCAATGTCAGCATATTGAGCTACTGCGCTTGCGTCAGAGCTGAGTGCTAGTTGGCCACACTTGGCGCGCGATTCAAAATTAAGCGAAAAAAACAATTCTTGTAATTTAAGTAAATAATTATTAAAATATACACAAGAATGTATACAAATTGTGTAACTTTTGATTTCAGATAAAAAAAAATTTTAAACACATATATGATAAATTATAGTTTGTTTTCATTGAACTACAAAAACAATACATTTTTTGAAATACCATATAATGTTTCAGCAGCTTAATATATAGAAGTTAATTGCAGAATATAATAATGATAATATTTGAATTTTTCTAAAAAAAATTTCACCTAAGAATATTGTTCTTTTCGATTAAAAACTTATAAATAATTATTTTCAATCATTTTTCCAAGAAATTTCTTTTTAAATGAAATGTTTTGTAAAATATAAGCCTGCAATCAAAAGTTAGACAATTTGTATATATCCTTGTGCATATTTTAATAGTTATTTACTTTAATTAAAAAAATGGTTTCATAAAGTAATTTTAAATTGCGCGCCAAGTGTGGCCAATCTGCGCGCAGCCCTAACGCAAGCGCAGTAGCACAGGTTGGCAACATTGTCGCCAAGTTAGGATGGCGTGTTTAGTCCCGTGTTTCCTATGTCCATGGGTACGGACATAACCTTAAATTACAAGTTTTTATTAAATAACAAATATATATTGTAATACAAAGAGAAGCCTTACAGAGACTTATCAATATAAATTTACTAAAATTTTTCTTTATGTTGAAAATATTTATAAATCATAAATGAGATACGGGACGCTCACTCTGAAAAATTCAAATAAATATAATGATATGTAGGTTTGTTTAAAATTTTCCTTTTGATAAGTATTGCTATTTTGTGAATTTACTATTACAGATACTCAGGACAAGAAAATACGAATCGTATTTTTATCCGGAATTGTGTCATTTGCACACTAGAATATCCCTATGTTAAAAATAGCGCAAATTAAGAATTAATTTTTAAGAAAATGAATTAATTTTCAATTGTTTCAACAAATTTAATTTGTATATATCAATTTTCTTTCTAAAATTCGTTTTTCCCTAAAAATTATTACTATTAGTCTAGTGAAATATTTATTAACATCGTTTAATTAATTTTTAGTTATTTAAACAAATTGAATTTGTTTAAATAATTTTTTTCTCATTTCTTTAAATTAATAATTATTGCTATTTTTCAGTAAAATATTGATCACCATTGTTTAATGAATGTTTGATTGCTTTAGAATCGTTCAATTTGATGTCCAAAGATAATAAAAAAAGTTTCGTTCCCCTATCTGATCCGGAACACCCTCGTTTTCAACCCCTAAAATATTGAAAAATCAAAAAAAAATTTTTTAAATTCCCTAACTTCCAGACCTAAAATGTTATGCTTCCGAATGGTTCCATCTGATGTCCACAGACACTAAAAAAAGTTTTATTCCCCTATCTGATCCGGACTATAGAATTTGTATTTAAAAGTTAAAAATTGTACATTCTGAATTTATTATTCTCAAATCACTAATTGTAAAATTGAACATTATTGCAAGTGCCTGAGACTCACTCCGAGACGTAGTTGTCTTTAATAATGATGGGATTATGTATAGACTATAAACTGTTAAATCCTATAACAAAGAGTTACTTTAGACAGGAAGTTCCAAATAGTAGAATCGATTCATTGCCATAAATATAACTTTATTGTTGTGCTGAAGTGGGATTCTTTTCTAAAATTGAATTCTTAATATACAGTGCGGACTTTCAGGACACAATTATGATGAAACAAAGTTTTGGATAGAAAAGCTTCTACCCTGTCTATTTTTATGGACCCCTTAGCCTATTTTATTATTTTATGGTAAACTATCGCCATTCTCACGTTGATTTGATCCTCACAAGCGGGCTAACTTTGTTCATAAACCTCCGGTGTTGGTTCAATCCGACTTTGAATTTTTTTTAAATAGGTACGGCACTGATTCCATATATATTTTTTCCAAAGGATTTGTGAACGAAAGAAAGAAAACTTGTCGAATATCGAGGGTATTGAGAGATTCTCGGATCAATAAAATGTTGAAAAATCAAAAAATTTGTTGAGGAAATGATTACTTTCCCGACAAATATGAATTTTGCAAAAGATTGAAATCAGTGGGTAGCAGACGGCAACATTTGAAAAATTCGAATCGTCTGCTAATTTATTTTTTTACTCACAATTCTGACATAATAGAAGAATTCTGGAGATTCACGGCTCTTCCAAAGGGCCAGATCTTGATGATGGTGTCCCCAAATTTTGCGAAATACGTTGCGAAATGGAGCAAAAAGCAGAGAGAACTGACATGCCCTGTCTGTGTTTTTGTAACTGAATTTGTAATCAACCACCAGGCTAGCTGTTACTTTCACTCTATACGCGGAATCGGGGCGCCCTTCGTTATCGACCGTAGGTCAAGACTACAATTCTCAAAGGGGAAAACCTCTTCTGGGACATTGACTTTTTGATGAGACTATCATCAATCGATATTACTTCAAAAATAATGAGACACATGTCCCGGATTTTTTTGTCCCTTGTAAGAACATGAGCGTTTGTAAATCCCATTAGCCAAGGGTGCAGAACCTCTATCGGTTTGCGCGCATGGACTCCCATCAAGCTCCGCTGGTCCAGTGGAAAAGAGTGACTGGCAACCACGCTGCCGTGGGTTCGAATCTTTTTCTCAACTTTTTCTTTCGTATTGTAAACATGTCAAGTAATAATTTTTAATGCTTCCCCGGCGAATAAATTATTTTTTTAAAAATATTACTGGGAAATAAATAGCCGAGGGTGCAGAATCTGTACTGGTTCACGCGCATTGAAGAAAAGTGTCTGCATGCTATTTATTTCCCAGTAATGTTTTTGAAAATAAATAATTTATTCGCCCGGGAAGCATTAAGAATTATTATTTGACATATTTAAAATACAAAAAAAAAGTTGAAAAAAAGATTCGAACCCACGACAGAGTGGTTACCAGTCAAACTCTTTACCATTCCACCAGCGGAGCTTGATGGTAGTCCACGCGCGTAGACCGGTACAGGTTCTGCACCCTTGGCTATTTATTTCCCAGTAATATTTTTTAAAACAATAATTTATTCGCCAGGGATGCATTAAAAATTATTACTTGAGATGTTTAGAATACGAAAAAAAAGTTGAGAAAATGATTCGAGCACACGGCAGCGTGGTTACCAGTCAGATTCTTTTCCACTGGACCAGCGGAGCTTCATGGGAGTCCATGCGCGCGAACCGAGAGGTTCAACACCCTTGTCTAATGTGATTTACAAACGGTCATAGTTCTTACATGGGACCAAAGACCTGGGACAAGTGTCTTATTATTTTCGAAGTAATATCGATTGATGAAACTCCCTTTGAGAATTGTAGTCTGGACCCACGATCGATAACGAAGGGCGCCCCGATTCCGCGTATAGAGTGAAGGTAACAGCTAGCCTGTTGGTTGATCACAAATGCAGTTACAAAAGCACAGACAGGGCATGTCAGTTCTCTCTGCTTTTTGCTCCATTTCGCAACGTATTTCGTAAAATTTGGGGACACCATCTTCAAGACCTGGCCCTTTGGAAGAGCCGTGAATCTCCAGAATTCTTCTATTATGTCAGAATTGTGAGAAAAAAATAAATTAGCAGACGATTCGAATTTTTCAAATGTTGCCGTCTGCTACCCACTGATTTCAATCTGTCGCAAAATTTATATTTGTCGGAAAAATAATCATTTCCTCAATAAATATTTTGATTTTTCAACATTTTATTGAACCAAGGATCTCGCAAAACCCCGGATATTCGACAGGTTTTCTTTCATTCGTTCACAAATCCTTCGGAAAAAATATATATGGAATCAGTGCCGTACCTATTAAATCAAAATTCAAAGTCGGATTGAACCAACAACCTTAAGGGCATGTGATACTTAGAAAATTGTCGATTTTACCAGTTTTAGGTGCTCCCGGCTTTCTTTCTAGAATAATAAATATTTTGTCTTAAAAATTTGGGAAATGATAGCGAACATGCTAACGGACGTCCCTACACACTTTTTTGTAGGTTAATTAAAAAAAGTTTTAATTTAGCTATATGTGATTAATTTGCATAGAGCTTAGGAAATGATCTCGATTTTTTCAGTGTTATATTCCCTCGGCTTTTTTCCTAGGATAAGAAATATTTTGCTTTCAAAATCTGGGAAATGATAGCGAAAATGCTAACGGACGTCCCCATACACTTTTTTGTGTTTTTTTATCAAAAAATTTTTGATATTGCTAACAAGGTGCGTGCATATTTCGAGGTTATGTGTGTTACAATTCGCCCGAGCGTTACTTCCAAACTACACAATATTTTTGGCCGAAAACTTTGGACTTACAAATAAACATAGTAAGTAATCTCCCGGAACTAGCATTTTTGAAGGCAATGAAAAAAGTTTATTTCATGAATAATTTCCAGATTATCGGAAATGCAGAGATGAAAAACAACTTAACCTCAAAATAATGCATATGCATAAAATTTGTATTTTGCACAATATTTTTTTTTGTTATTATCCCTCAAAAAAGAGTCCGGGGACGTCCGTTATGATATTTTATAGCATCTCCGAATTCAGTTTTTAAAGATTTTCATTTTTGTGGAAAAAAAGCCGGGGAAACTGTAAGTATCACATGCCCTCAAGTAAAACTGTTCAAATTTTTAACTTCTTGAAACAAATTACATATGACAGGAATAAAAAAGGTAGATTTCGAATATCTGATTCTGAGATCAACGATTTCAAAATTATTTATTTTTTGAAGTTTGACATTTTTATACCTGTTTACGATCCGGGAAATCCAGTAATAGTTTATTGAGTTTCGGAAAATTTAATCATTGCGCTTTATAAACCTTCACATCCTATTGCCATATATATATATATATATATATATTTAAAAATTTGTCATAAGGACAACCGCAGGATTTCGCCGGGAGCGGGTGCTAATCTGAAAAATTGCACCCGCTTCCAG
>NC_046660.1:92757837-92777558 GCF_010883055.1 Belonocnema kinseyi | reverse complement strand
ATATAAATACAATGTATTGTCCGACACTGAGACAGCCCTCATTGGGCAAAAAAATTAAGGATGCCCTAGAGACGTCTTTGGGACATCCATAAGACGTCTTTTATAACATGTCTTTTGTCTTTAAGACGTCTTTAGGTCATCTTTAGGACATTGGACTTTTTAGAGGCGTTGACTTGTCCCGGTCTCAGCAACTTCGCCGAGAATTTGTCCAAATTCGGGACACTAAAATATTCATAACTTATCGAATAAAATAGCTAAAAAGTTCTGAATTTGATTCTTAAACGTATTAAAAATGTTTTGAAGTACAAAAAAATTGCGAATTTCGTAGCAGTTCATTCACAGATTTGTGACGTTATCCCAGTAATGGTCGGTTTACCCTAATATATTTCTATTTATTTGAAAAATCCCTTTCGAAGTAAGCGTGTCTCATTAGATGAGGAAAGGAATAATGGGGAAGAGGGGGTATATATTTTCTAGATTGATATAGAGTTCCCGTGTTGTTTATGTAAACAAGATATTCGTTCCGCAACACTGCTCCGGTCCAGGTTGCTGATCAATCTCTTTAGTGACCACCCCAAGTGAAGAGCCTCACAAAGTCATCATGTAAAGCTCCCCACTTACGCCCATTAATATCCAAGGTCATTTGTTTCAAGCGTCAGTCCCAGGGATACCTCGCTGGCTATCCCGCTAGGCAGAAACAGGGATATCTATGGGACGTTTCTGGAATATTCGAATGTCTCAAGTAGGCTATTATAATGTTTATATCTCCTACATGGGACATTCGAATATCCCAGAAACATTTCACCCAGATAGCACAAGAGTTTGCAGCAAGCTTGACTAAATCTTGCCATGCAAGTTTCGGAAGCTTGCATCGCAAGGTTCAGGCAAGCTTCCCGCAAATAAGATAATGTCCGTCATGTGGCAATATTGCGAGGCAAGATTGAGGGACCATTGCCATGGGAATCTTCCTGCAAGCTTGCCTGCAATATTGAAGAAATTTTGAAGGAAGATTCGTGGCCAAGTTTTATTACAAATTTCTTTTTTTAAGTACCATAAATCAGACGTTTTTGTAGGGACGTAAGGCGCCATTCTGGTAGAACATTAAAAAACTACTGCGCGGCCATAGGTGCCATGCAAAACTAATGCGCAAAGGATTAAGTTCAAGATTGACAGGCAACGTTTCCTCAATCTTGCTTCGCAATATTGCCACATGACAGACATTTTCTTATTTGCGGGAAGGTTGTCTGAACCTTACGATGCAAGCTTTCGAAACTTGCATGACAAGATTTAGACAAGCTTGCTGCAAACTCTTGTGCTATCAGGGCATAGATATACAGGTCGGCCTCTGAATAGGCGACTGGGAGGAAGCGTTTCCGCGAACTTCCCTCCACCACAAGACTCAGTCGAGGCATAATCTGATATTTTGTTTGCCTTTTTCAATCTTGGGGCATTTACTCTGAATAGGCGACTGCGCGAGTTGTGCGATCATTTGGTTTGTTTTGTTTCAGTGAAGTGTATTGATATAGATGTTATATGTTTTTATAACTTTTTTAGTGCAATTTTAACAGATTATCAATACAATCCGTTTAAATTATAATTATTATTAATTAATTATATTACAGTATACCAGTTGAAACTTGCCTACGTATACAATTTTGATCTGTATCAATTTGTACGGATACAATTTGATTTGTATCTCTATAAAAGAATCTTTTTTAAGCCAAAATACTTCGTATAATGAAGAAAGCAGCAATTCCTTTAAATTTCTTAAGTCATCTTTAGAAGTTTTTTTAGATGAAAATATTTAAATAGAAGGTTTTCTTTTTTCTTAATACGCATAACATATTAAGTATTTGTTCTTGTAAAATTATTTAATTTTTTTAAATATTAACAATAATATTAAATATTTAATTATAATTTTGATAAAATTAAAAAGCATATCAAAAAGTAATATGTGAATGTGTTAAAACTCTAATAAAAACTCATTTCTGAGCTGTCGCCTATTCAGAGCAAATGCCCCGAAATCGAAGAAGGCAAACAAAAGAACAGATTATGCCTCGACTGAATCTTGTGGTGGGGGGAGCTCAACTCGCGAAAACGCTTCCTCCCCAGTCGCCTATTCAGAGGTAGATCTGTATATGATATTTAAAAATTAAACGATACAGAATTCGGTTTTCCAAATAAAAATAAATAGTTTTCTAAACTGAAAATCTCAAACACAAATCTTTAAAATAAATTCAAGGTTAACTTTAATTTTCAATTTGAGCTGTTTGTCGAAAGTAGCTCTCAAAAAGGTGAAAATGAACATATTCTAAAAAGGGTGATGGAAAAAAGAAATTTCTACGTTTACCATCTAGAGTCTAGACTACTGGATTACAGGCGGTATACCGCATACAGTAGGGTGGCTCAAAAACGCTTTTTTTAGAGGGCAACGATCCCTCCCCCCCAATTTCATTCCAAATCCGAAAAAAGAAATTCCCTAATTTTTATTATGTTGAGAATTATCCAACGAAGAATTTTATGTATCAGACTATCATCAATATTGCGATATTTGAAGTCAGTTTTTTATATAGCAAAGTAAGTGCGAGAGCCCAGCGTGGTGCCGTTTTTTCAGGGGATCGGCCTTGGTTTTTCTCAATACAGGGAAAGGGTTTGAAGTCCAGAGTGAGGCTCGGAGGCGAAAGTTGGGAAGGTCGGGTTGAGGAAAACACAGGATGATCCTCTGAAAATACGGCACCACGCTGGGCTCTCGCACTTGCTTTCCTATATAAAAAACTGACTTCAAATATCGCAATTTGTACAAAGACAACAAGAAGCATATACTTCCTTCAAATTGTAAACTATTACAGATAGTTCAACTAACTACCTACAATTTAAACCACTTCATTATCTTCATTAGAACTGAAGATAGTGCGCTCGCATATTTATTCACAAAAAACGAACAATTATTTATATTTTGTAAATTTTTCGACGGCAATCTGTTCAGAAATGTGTAATGTACCACTATGAATTTTTTCAGATTTTCCATATTATTTTTTAAATAAAAAACTATGCTTCAAAGTTCACTGTTTTTAAAAGCTATCAAATTTCCTTACTTTTCATCAGATTTTCATATCTGTAAGCTACAAATAATTTTTTGGAATATTACTTTTCGGCTCATTAACGTACAACATTTGCAACCTTTAAAATGATACCTCTTTCATTAACCTACCATTTTTTCTTCACATACTTATTCAACGCCAAAGCCAGAGGACTCGAATTTTCTCGCCGATAGTAGTCCCGTGTTTCCTATGTCCATGTGTAAAACCTAAATGTGTCCATTGATAATCATTATTTGCATAAATAAACTTTTTTGCTCCTCCAACTCTTGCAAGGCCACAAACGATCCTTGAATATTTATTAACATTTCCCGAAAAAAATTCCGCGTTATTTAAACTTTTATTTTTCAATATGGGTGAAAAAATATTGATCTTAGTGCTGATTTGATCAGCTGTTATACTTATCACATGGCCTTAAAATTATTGCTATTGGTCTAGTGGCATATTTATTATCATTGGTTATTTAATAATTAATTATTTAAACAAATGAAATTTGTTTACATTTTTTTCTCAAAAATTTGTCCCCCCTTAAAATTATTACTATTAGTCTAGTCTAGCGGAATATTTAATAACATTTGTTTATTAATTTGCAATTGTTTAAACAAATTAAATTTGTTTGAATAATTTCGTTTTGAATTTATCGTAAATAAAAATTATTACTGTGGCTGTAGTGGAATATTTATCAGTAATAATTAATTACTGATTATCAATTAATTTAATAATAATTAATTTATCAGTTATATTGAAGCAGAAATTTTTTTTTAAAAACAATTTTTAGAAATTAAAGTTAATCAAATAATGTTGATAAATATTCCACTGAAGAAATATTCATAATTTTTATTTGAAAATAATTAAAGAAATTCAATTTGTTTAAACAATTGAAAATTAATGAGCTAATGTTAATAAATATTCCACTAGACCAATATTAACCATTTTTAAGGAAAAAATAATTTTCGAAAAACTTTTTAAAAACAAATTCCATTTGTTTAAATAATAAACAAATGAATGAACAAATGTTAATCAATATTCCAGTAGACTAATAGTAATAATTTTTAGGGGTGAAACGAATTTTCGAGGAGAAGAAATTATTTAAACAAATTCCATTTGTTTAAATAGTTAAAAATTAATTAACCAATGATAATAAATATTCCAATAGACCAAAGACGAGAATAAACTGTTCAAAAGGTCGATTTTATGAAGAATTGACATTTTTTGATTTAAGGGTAGTTTTCAGGTACTCGTGGGGGTGTGTTAGGGGTGTCAAACCCAAGTGTCTGATACATGAAATTCTTCGTTGGGAAACTTCAAGTCAAAACCGGCACCTGTTAAAATGAAAAATTAAAAAATTAGGCATTTTTTTTCGGATTTGGAATAAAATGAGGGGGATCGTTGCGCTCTACCATGCAAAAAAAGTTTGCCATGCATTTTTGGACCACCCTAGTATACACAGTGGCCGTTTCAATCGAAGAAAAAAATTATGGGTCATTTCCCGGTTTACACATATTTTTCACGGTTAATGCAATAAAACATATGTACGCTCAAAAATTAAAACCTGCAGTAGAAAATTTTTAAATCAAAAGATTTTCGAATCATAAATTGTCAACTGAATAATAACATAATTGAACAAATATATTAATTCAACTAATTATTTAAGAACCACTTGAAATCGAGCTTAGATAGATTTTTTTATAAAAATGTTGTAAAATTTCCGGTAAAAAAATATAGTTCACTGTCATTTCCCGGCCTCAAAAAATTCCAGGTCTAGCGGCCACCCAGTGTATAACCAAAGATGTATAATGCTTGATCCTCGGCCTCTAATTTTAGAAGAATGAACATTATTATTTAAATTATTATTAAACTGGTAGTGGGTCAAAAATATAATACGAAATTGTAAATATAATTCTAGTAAGTAAATTTAAGAAATAAGAAATAGACAAAATACAGACGTTTAGATGATAATTAAATATTAACATTACAGTAGATTCTACGACACTTCTTGTTTCCCGATTTCTCCTTGTTCGCTTTCCCTCACTCCTTGTCTCATATCACGAACACGGATACGTGGCCAGTTACGCCTACTGCGCAGTGATTCCAACTTTGGCATGTTGAGCTACTATGCTTGCCCGGCGCAGGGACTCTCACTAGTCGCTGTTGGTGCGTGATTCAAGCAGACATAATTAACAATTATTGAAATTAAAATAGATTATGATTGTAAATTGTCCATTAATATAAGAAATAACGTAATTTGTGGTGTAAGGTTAGAAAAAAATACCAATGCGTATATTTGGTAAACAATAGCACATTTTGTTTCAATGCAAAAGATGAATTTATGTTTCATTGACAAAGGTTTTTGAAGAACAAAAATATTTATTTAACGAGCTATGTGTATTGCGAAATACCAGTACAAATAGCCGCGTTTTTTAGCACCAATAGACACTTGCTGGATTTTTATTATCAGCAATGATGACTTTTTTCTCTTTTTTTTCTCATTATGAGCGTTATTATTTGGCTTCTCTAAATAAAAAATAACTGTTCTGAGTTCAAAACGTTATTTTCAGGTATTTAGCTAGTATTATTGTTTTTTGCACTGGCAATTTTTACATGAAATTATACGAATATTCATACATATTATATTGAATGTTAGAAACATATTTACTTAAAAATTCTTTAGTGAAATAAAGGTTAGTCTGGAACTAAAAAAAAAACTATTAACTATAAAAAATATACGAGTTATTTTCGTGCTCTCACCTCAAATCACAATGTGCGTGATTTCTGATATTAATGTACAATTTTCAATAAGTATATATTTTAATTTTAATAATTGTTAATCTCTTTGGTTCGAATTGTGCGTCAAAAGCGACCAATGAGGGTCGCTGCACCGGGCAAGCACAGTAGCTAAACATGCCAAAGTTGGGATCACTGCTACTGCGCCGAACACAGCTTCCCCTACAGCCCCGAAAACGAGAAGTGTCGTAGAGTCTACTGTATTTTCGTTTTTATCTTACAAAAATATATACAAATTATATTTTTTTTACGAAAAAGAGAAATGCTGTATAAACCCTCAAAAAACATTTTAAATATAAGAATTATCCGCATGTTATTAAAAAAATATCAATTTTCCGTTCTAACTATGTAAGATTCGAAAAAATGTTTAGGAGCAAAATTGTTCAACTAAAAAAGATCTACAAATTTTCTTCAGATAATTCTTTAATAAGCCGCATAGTTTGTTATAATAATGAAATATGATATTAAAAATAATTAGTCAATTTTTGGGTCAAACTATGAAAGATACGAAAGTGTTGCCAAAAAAACGGTTCGTCTCAAAAATATCTAAAAATTTTCTTTCAACATAGTGGCCTGCAGATAAGGGAAAAGTCCGGCCATTTTACCGGTCAGCTCAGGAAACAAAATTGAATGGGTTTCGAAGGCTTTTAAATTGCGTATCTGTCACTGGAATTCCAAATTGCCGCCGATTTGTTTTTTAAAGAATTTTAGTCGTTATAATTTTGTTGACTAAATTATTTGCCGTAAAAGACTAATGATTGATTTAGCAAAAGGAATCTAATAGACCTGCGAATGATTTCTTTTAATCTTCCGATAATTCATAAATTTAAAAAATCGTGTGAAATATGGCAGCTTAACCCCAAAAAAGTCTCTCATTCAAAAAGAATGAAACCCATTCAATATAACCTTCTTTGAAATGGTAATTACAGTACATGGCAGATTCGAAGCTGCTTGAGAAAATGACCGATTCACATAGTCGCAAACCGATTCTGTTTCAACTTTCTGAATCCGTTTAAATTTAGAGTTATTTTATTCCATTTATAAAACATTCTATAAATTAAAAATGTAGACGTCCCACTTTTTCCTTCAATCCCCAGTTTTCAAGAAATTTGTACTTTTTTTCTCGTTTTTTCGCTTAAATGCAAACAGAATCAATATAAGTTAAATTGACTAGTAATCGTCACCTTAAGCCAAATTGGAAATTAAAAATTCTTATAATTGTATTTAAAACTCAATTTTGATTTTCACAAAGGGATTCAATTCAAATTATGCAAATGCGTTAGTTATCGTCAGGCGCATAACCAAGTATCATGATGAGAAAAGTATACTACTTTGACGCAAGGAAATTTAAACTTACCTAAAATCACCAGTTTTATCACACGCCGCAAGAACGAATCTTGTAATAAGAATAATACTGGACTATCTGACGATAACTAACGCAGTGACGATTACCAGTGCATCTACCTTAGATCGCAATCATAAAACTGGACTATTTCCTGTCAAAACTTAATATTTTGGTTGGTTAAAAAATCTATTATTCTATTTTTGATTCAGAATTAATCTCGTTTACTGGAAATTTGATTTAGTTTTTGAAAATTCAATTAACTTCTTCATATGTAATCTTTTTGATCGACAATTAATCTATTTTGTTGAAAATTCGTCTTTTTGGATGCAAAATTTAATTATTTTAGTAGAGATTTAATCTTTTTTGATTAAAATTGCAACGATTTATTTGCAAATTATTCGGTTTTAGGTAGGGATTTTACTATTTTGTTGAAAATTTATCTCTTTTGGTTGAATTCAACTATTTTGATCTCTTGTTCACCATTTTATTTAAGAATTCATCACTTTTATTGAAAATTCGTTTGTTTTTTGGTAGAAAATTAATCTTCTTGGTTAATCATTCATACTTGTAGGTTGAAATTTCATAACATTTGATTGAAAATTAACTTTTTTGATTGCAAATTATTTTTTTGTTTTAAAATTTCATGTCTTTGGACAGAAAATGATTCTTTTATTTTGGTTAAAAATGTTACAGGATTAGAGTTCTAATATTTAAATATTCATGGCCAAGTAATTTTAAAAATCAAGTTTCAATGGCCACCATGTTTAATAGAAAAAATAACATTTAAAAACAAAAAATAAGATTGTACTGCAACAACGGATATGCTTTAAAGATAATATTATGATAAAAAATGATTACAAAGAAATCTGCAGGAATATTATCAGTTTTTACATTTAATATATTTTTTTTTTTAAATTTTTTTCACTAAAATATGTTGGGTAAAAGGTTTTTTTCACATACATCATGAAACTTTTCTATAATTATTTCCTTGTTTCAGTTATTGACTTATTTGATTGTTATAAGCATCAGTTGAATGGGGATTTAAACGTTTACCACTTTTGGTCAGCAAGTATGACAACTTATTTTTTATGAAAAATATTTACAAATATTTAACCTGTTAAAAAATTATGTTCTTTTTAAAAAGTATCGCGATTTTCAATATGAGATTTGTGGATATGGAACTAGAATATGGATAGATTTTTGGTGAATCTCGATCAATACAGCATATATGACACTAAAATATAAAAGCATTTATTATAATAAATAGGAAACGCGACATGAAATAGAAATATAAAACACAAATCGAATGTACCTAAAATTATGTATCTATATCAAAGGGTAAATAGGTATTTTAGACCTAAATAATAAGCTATAAATTATTGGCAAATTTATAAACTTGTTAATAAAGCAAAAGAAAAAATAAGCACTGCAAACCCTGTTCTACAATTCTCAATTTAGAATAGTTATATCAAAACACATATTTATGTAGCAATAAATAGGAAACATGAACGAACATACAATTAAAATGCAAAATAACGACGATAGGAAACTATGTATCAAAGTATACATCGATATCTAGCCACCTAAAAAGAAGAATTTATCTATTCGCTAACAAAATTTTTAAAGAGCTCAACTTTAACAGGATTCTTGCAAATGGTTTCCGCCTTAAGAAATACTGTGGGATTACAAGCAATGCATAAGACTCGCAAATCTCTATTCGATAAATAATTAAATATTTCATCAACAATAAGATTGGGAAATTCAAATCTGAAAATTTTTTTCAATGGCTTTGTGCTCATCTCTAACAAAACCTTCCTTTTTTTAGCATCAGTGATACGGGCTTTTAAAGCTTTTCCATATAGTGGATACTGTTTCAGGCAATCACAAGAATTCAAAACTTGTTTAATTTTTTTATTTTTAATATAGTTAGCTAATTTACTGTTATTCCCTATCAATATGTCAAAAAAATTCAGCCAATTACAAATTTTGTTAAGTCTCATTTCTTCTATTTCTTTTTGACAGTGGTCGTAGAATTCTGCCAAGAGATTAAAGCTAATCAAAGACAAATTCTGATCATTTATCCCTCCGTTTAAAGCTTCTAGTCTAGCGATTTCTTGTACCATCAAACGTGCAATACGTCTGCTGTTCACATCTTGCATGTAAAAAATGGATTTTTTTTCACGTTCAAAATCGTTCAAGTTGAACCGAACATTCTTCATTACAAACTTCAAAGGAGAAAATCCAGAATTATTGAAAGAGTTGACGTCAGCACCGTTCTGAATCAAAAGTTCTACTGCAGCAGTTTTTTCCTGAAATGTGGCTAAATAGAGACCAGAGTTTCCATTTTCTGCTGTTTTGGTGTTAGGATCACCACCATATTCTAGGAAGAGTTTCAGTAATTTTATTTTCTCTGAACTATTGTTTTTTATATCTTCGGTGGTTTGATCTTTATCTTCTGTTCCCTCATTTGTGTCGAGATCATCTGGCTGTATTTTAACAAGTTCTTCAATTTTGACTTCACTTTCTGAAGACAGTAAATTTTCCCATTCCCAAGCGTCTTCTACAAAACTGTTACGACTATCACTGCTGTTATTTATATTTTGAATTATGCTTTCAATTACCATACTTTCACTCACATCGTCGACTTCACTTTCTAAGAGTCGGGAAATTGCCGAACCATATTTACCGGTAGCATTGACGTCAACGCCACAATCTAAAAGAAGTTGAATAATTTCTATATTTGAGCCGCTATTTAAAGCAGTATGAAGAAGAGAATTATCATTTTGAGTTTCAACGGATGCACCGTTCATCAAAAGTAGTCTTACAATATTCGTAAAACCTTCCTCAACAGCATGTAAAAGTGGTGTTTTGCCATGCTTACAAACAGAATTAACGCTAGCACCATATTTTATGAGTATGCTAACAATCTGTTTCTCCCCCCTCTTAACTGCATTATGGAGAGGAAAATCATCCAATTCAAAATCCACGAATGATCCCTTCTGTAAAAGCAGTTCGACGATATTAGCACTGCTTTCCGAAACGGCAAGATGGAGAGGTGTGTAGTTAGTTTCAAAATTATCGATGCACTGGTTTGGATTTCTCCAGCTGGAAATACAATTGATTGGGGAATTATGTTTGAAAAGCAAATTGATTATTTTGGAATTTTTTTGCCTGATCGCAGTAAAGAGTACTGGTTCAGAGTTGCATTCCATAACATAGGTATTAGCGCCAGCTTCTAGAAGAGTTTGAACAATATCTTCGAACTCTCTTTCAGCGGCCAGACAGAGTGGTGTACTGTTTTTAAATATAATATTTACATCAGCGCCATGCTTTAGAAGCATTTCAACAATCAATTTGTTATTTGTTTCCACTGCAGTAAAAATAGCTGGTTTATCATGATGATAATCAGCATTTCGGTTAAAGTTAGCATCAGCACCAGCCTTCAAAAGCATTTCGGTAATTGCTACATTCTTCTTCGACACAGCATTTTGCAAAACTGATTTATTGTCATGTATGACATTAACATTTGCACCAGCGTCAAGAAGATGTCGAACGATCTCTGGTAGTTCGCTGTCAACAGCAATACCTAGCGGTGCTATACCAAATATTGATTTTGTGTTAACATTAGCACCAAATTTTATAAGCATTTCGGCGATTTTTAAATTTTCCTTTGCAAGAGCAATGTTTAGAATCGGGGTTAAATACAATCCAACATTGGGATTAGCACCAGCTTCTAATAGAGGCTGAACAATTGTCTCCATTGAGTTGTAAACAGCAATACTTAACGCTGTTATACCATCTCTTGATTTAGCATTGACGTTAATCCCAGATTTTAAAATCATTTCGGAAATGTTTATATTTTTCGTTGAGAGAGCAAAATTTAGAATTGGTGAATCATTTATTTCAATATTCACATCCGCACCAGTTTTGAGAAGATATTCCACCAGCTTTTCTTGTTGAGTTTCAAGGGCAATACTCAGAGCTGTTTTGTTATCTTCGGATTTAGTGTTTACATCAACTCCAGCTTTCAAGAGCATAGAAGCAATCTCTTCATTTTTCTTTAAGATAGCAATGTGTAGAATCAAATCTCGCATCTTAATATCGGCACCTGCTGTTAAAAGGTAGCTAACAATTGCCGCATGTTCTTTCTCAATGGCTATTCTGAGTGGCGTAATTGAATTTGCAGATATTACGTTTACGTTCGCTCCAAGGCTTAAAAGAATTTGTACTAATGTCTCGTTTCCAGCTTCTACGGCAAAATGAAGCGGAGTGTATCCAACTTTTCCAGCCAATTCAGAATCTGTGTAATCTCCGTAGGTTAGAAGACGTTCCACGTCAAAGGAACATTTCTGAGAAGCTGAGTGAAGCTTTACATTTATGAAAGCGCCACGGTTCAAAAGCGTAAAAATGATACTTTCATGGCCAGCACGAACAGCAGCAAGGATTGGCGTAGAAAAATAACCAGAGGCGTCTTCAGTATTTTTCGGATTGACTTCAGCACCATATTCAAGAAGCAGATCGACAATTTTGTCGTGTCCTTTTTGAGCAGCTGCGTGCAAAGGAGAAAGATATTTCCCGAGATTTGCTTTGAGATCTACACCCTTCCTTAAAAGCACCTTCACAACTTCTTTATGTCCTCGATAAGCTGCAATATATAGTGGAAAGTAACCTTCAATCCACCTTGAGGAACGGGTTGATGAAGCTTCAGACAGAATCTCTACAATTTCCGCGGATCCGATTTCTGCACCAATGAACAAGGGAGTTTCGATTGCATTGACTCCTGCTGCATTCACATCGGCGCCGTATATTAAAAGTAGTAAAATCAAGGCCTTGTTTTGCTTTTGAACAGCAATATGAAGAGCCTCCCATCCATTTTTTGCCGACAATTGAACAGGAATCCCAACATCTAGGAAAAGTTTCACAATGTCTTCAAAACCATTTTCAGCGGCAATATGAAGAGGCGTGAAACCATCTGGCTCTGCTAGAGTGAATGCAGAAATAGGGTTACGATTACTCATTAAAAGGGCAGCAAGAATTGGCAAAGATCCAGTTTTAGTTGCCAAGTGTAATGGAGTTCTTCCAGCTTCGTCGGCAGCTCCAGAATGTGCGCCATTTTGCAATAACAAATTGACGATTCCTGCATGTTCCTTTTCAGCAGCAATGTGCAGAGCTGTGTAGCCAGTAGTAATTCGATTTAGCTCTGAAACTGAAGCATGCAATTGAGATGCCTTCGGGTCTGCACCTGATTTTAAAAGAATACTCGCGAGGTCTTCCCTGCCCATTTCAACTGCAAGATGCAGAGGTGTTTTTCCTGCTGAATAAACGTTGACGGATGCTCCTTTGAGTAAAAGCAATTCGACGATTGCTTTATTGCCTGTACCTACAGCGTGGTAGATGAACGGTTCATCTTCTTTGAGTTGTCGAAATCCGCGAAGAGTTCTGTTAAGAAGCATTTCAATGGTTGTCATATCACCGCTTCGTATAGCGAAGCATAGAGGAGTGATGCTGCTTTCGGTACGAATATTGGGTCTAGCACCAGCGCAAAGAAGTTCGGAAACAATCTGAGAGTAACCTTTCATTGCTGCTACATGTAGAGCAGTTACACCTTCTTTTGATCTGGCATTCATATGGCATTTTTTCGTTATAAGCAATGGAACAATAGAGAAGTTTCCTAGGAAAGCAGAAAAGTGGAGCAATGTATAACCACTTTCTCGATGTTTGCTATTAAGATTTGCACCTTGGCTAACAAGAAAGTCGAGGATTTGGGAGGTCTCTTCGTCAGAAGAAAATCGGTATGCGAGATTATAAATAGGTGTCATTCCTTCGTTGTCTGATAAAGTGAAGGACAGTCCTCTTTTTAATAGCATTTGTACCAACAATAAATCTCCTTTGATAACAGCTATATGAAGAGCTGTTTTCAATTCAGTTCCAAATAATGGACATCCCCGACTTATAAGTAATTTAGATATTTCTATTTGATTACACCAGAGCGCATTATAAAGAAGATTAAAACCCCTGTCCCATGATGTTAAATAATTATCTGGAAGGTTACTAGTTAAACGTTTAACTTCGTTGATGCATCCAGACTGAACAGCGTGTGACAATTCCTGCAGAGTTTCCAGATTAGCCATTCTTGTTTTTTAGTGATTCCGGAATATCAGAGAAGATGATCGTCCTGTGGTTTTCAGAATTCTCAGTCAAGGTGAATTTCAGGAAAAGATCGTTCGTCTGTAAAAAGATTCATTTTTACCTCAGAAGGAATGTTTCGTAATTTGCAGAGCAGAATGTTTCTTTCTGCGATCCGAGTTTCATGAAAAGCTTTTTGTACTTACTACTTTGAAATTTTTAAATTCTTAGGCAGACTCTAGATTCCAATGATTTTAAAAGGATACATAGTGAGCTGAAATATCATGAAAATCCGGTTTAGTTATTTTCGTAATTGAATCCTTTGAAGCAGATATTTCTCTCTCAGAATTATGAGAAAGTTTTTGTACATTTCTTTTGTAGATTTCAAAAAATGTAACAAAAATTGCAACATAAAATAATATTGATTTAAAAAATGTCGTGTTAAATCGGACTTTTCTCTTATGGCTCCTTAAGAATTTTGCAAATGCGATACGACTTTATTTTACTTTTCAGAGAAAACGGTTCCCTATAACTATAGAACTCACACAAGTTTTGAAAATAACGTTTTTAAAAGCTAAAATTATACGAAATAAAACTATTTATCAAACGAAAAAATTTATAATCAAGTAACTGTATTTAAATATAATTTATTCATTATTAAAAATTGTATACGGTAAAGTTGTGGATGGTATTTTTCCCGAAAAAAGAAGCAATCATTCATTAAAATCATATCATTTTCAAAATTTTTGTAAGAAACGGTAAGAAAAAAGGAAGGTCGAAAACCACACTTCTTAAATAAATAGTTTTTTTAAGTTTAAACATTTTTTTTTAACAAATAATATTTTTTCATTTAAACGAGACCATCAGTAATAAATTTTAATTGATTAAACTATGAAACCGACGTCATTTTCTTATTTTAGGCATGTCTGTGGTAACATTTGAAATTTGAAACTGGAAAAATTATATCAATTTTTCAAAAATATTTATTAAGACTTCAAATTTTAAATAGAATAATACAAACTTTTCATGATGCAGCTCGAAATTCTTCAATTCCAAACGTTTTAATCTTCCAGGCAGAATTTTGTAATTTATAAACATTTAATATGAGATTATTCAATTTTCAGCGCTTTCAATAGAAAATGTTTTGATTATACCATTGTACAATATTACAAACCTTTTAATTTGAATCTGTTTAATTTCTGACGTTTTACTTCAAACTATTTCATAATTAAGCATGTTCGATTATAGATTCTTGAATTTAAAAGTTAATTTTCTGATCAGAAGAATAAAAATGATTAATTTTAAATTTTAAGGCTAAATTGCAAATGAAAAAAATGGAATAATAATGTAAAATAATGAAAAAAGAAAAGGAAGGAAACGTTAAGATTAAAATAAAAGATTAGTATATTTCAAAGAAATCTAATTCCGGTCAGATTTTTACAATGAACCAGCGATGACAATTTGATGAGCTTTTGGTGATTGTTTTTGTTCTTTTAACCAACATCAATTAAATGATTTAATAATAAAGTCTATGTATCTATGTGTGCACGAATCGACAGTAAATACTTGAAAATGTAACATTAAATAATATAAAACGCGTTAAAATTTTTCGTACTTTTATCAGGTGTCATTACACGCTAAAGGTAAAGTAGGCATTGTTCGAGTAAAATGGTAAACACTTAACAACCAAAGTTAGTGTCAATTGCAAATCTATAAAAGTGAATAAATTCAAATGCTAGATTTTCAAATTTAATCAATTTCAATTATAAATCTTAAAAATGGAACTATTAAAAAAAACATTCAAAATTGCATTATTTTCTGTTATAAACATTAAATAATAATAATTCTTCATTATAAATATTCAGAATTGAAGAATTTCCAATTGAAATTCTTCAACATTGAACTATTCCAAAAAACCGATCAAATTTTTTTACTTTAAAATAGAAATCTCCAAAATTAAATAATTTCCAATTCTACATAATTATATTTTTGAAGTTAAGAATTTTCAACTGTAAATTTTCAAAATTAGAAAACATTGACCTGTATATCTTTAAAATTAAATTAATTTTAAATCTTCACTACAATTGCAAAACTTTAGAATTGAATTAACGATTAAAAAAATGCATTATGCAAGTTTTAAGAGTGTCAATTAAAATTGGTGTAATTTTGATTACTTACCACGGCTAACTTGAATCGCTTTTCACTGAAAACTGCTCGCCTATCCCAGTTCCTTTCTGAATATGTTTTTTACGTGAAATGTAAGACTTTATTTCTAAAAAACTATTTGTTTAGATCTCCGATTAATTTAATTTGCTTTAACTAATATAAGTGCATCTTTGATCTAAATTGTAAAGGCATGACATATTTCATGGAAAATAAAGTAACATTTTTTAGGCCAATTTTTCATTAAAAATCATTATTGCAAGTCATATCTCTTAAACAACTCAAAATAAAACATTATTTATTTCTTTATTTTAAACGGTATTCATACACTTAAATTCTTTTTCGGACTATTTACGTATGCGATGCAGTAAAAAGGAGATATTATAAAAAACTGACTTTTTTCACCAGTTTTACAAGATTTCAAAGCCTTCCGAAGCTAACTTGATGTTTAACTATATATAGGCTTATTTTGGTTGTTAAACTAAATGTTTTGTAACAATTAATATTGCATTTTTTTTCATTCAGGCCTTAAAATAGTCGGGAGACATCCCCAAAACATATTCTAAAAAAAAATTAGGAGAGGCGCGCACTTTTCAGTCCAAAGGAGGTTCAAGCTAGCTGTGTAGGGTTTGAAATTTTTGTAATCTGGAATATTTAGAAATAAAACTTCTTGACTGTTGATCAAATTAAAAATTTTTTATTAATAGATCTTTAAAATTAAATAAATTTCAATTTTAAATCTTCAAAATTGAACTTTACCAAAAAAGTATTAAAAATTGTATCATTTTCTATTATACAAATTGAATATTCAATACTATAGAACTGCAAATATTTATGCCAATTTTATGATTGTTCATTAAAACTATTATGTTCATTATTTGCATTTCAATTTTGCCTTCAATTTTTAAGATTTGGAATTGAAACCCTTTTAAAAAATGTAAGTATTTTTATTTATATATGTTTAAAATTGTATAAATTTCAATTTTTAATCTTAAAAATACATTGCTTTATATTCTTAATTTACGTATGCCATTTTAAATAAAAAAATTTATTGCTATATTTTTGAATTGAGACTCCAAAACTCGATGAATTTGAAAAAATTGTTTTAGAAGACATAAGAGAAATATTTTGAAGCTGGAATACATTCAAAATTACATACATAAAAAAACACAGATTTCAAAATATTGTTGAAAAAAAAGGTTCCTCTGAAAAGTGACCTGAATGTAGAGAATCGTCAATATACATAACATATAGGAAGTGCCTGAAGTTCTAAATATACAGAAAAAATCAGACAATTTTTACCGAAATTTCGGTACAAAATAGCCTCTTTCCCAACTTTCTTTGTACCGAAGAAAGCCCGCCATTTGTACCGGTATTTCGGTACCAATAGCTGCGGCCTAATATATATGTACCGATTAAAAAAAAAAAAAAACACGAGTAACGGAAAATAGCTAACGTACATTTTTAACCGAAAGAAAAATGACGTTACTAACTCTACGCCATAGATTGCTTTATACAAATAAAATAATTTTTAAAACTTTGATAATCCTTACAAGAAAATAACAGGTATAAATGATATAAATATATCACTTTCTTAATATAAAATTCATAAAATTACCTGTAGCCCACGTGCGCCGGTAGTTGCGTAAACATACATATAACCTACAATTCTTAGGTTAGAAGGATGATTCTTCAGACTTCGTTTTTTCCCTATTTCCTGTTTAATTAACCAAGAAGTATTTAAAAATACATCTCACGCAAATTAACTCAAATTAATTTTATGTCAACTTTCGTCAAATCGAACAATCTAGGGAGTAAAATAATAACAAATTCGCCCTTTTCCCCATTTTAAAAATTCTTGCTTTTAATAAGCATGCGTACTGCGAAGAGACCGCGAGTTTTAAAATTAATAAATGCGTATCCAGGATAAAACTCAACCTAATCAGTAATAGTGATTTTTTTGTGCGAAATTATTTTTTGAACAGATGAAAAGGATTTTAAAAATTAGTTCATCATTATGTATTAATAGCGAGTGTCCTTTTTACAGGGTTTATCATACCCATAAAATTATCCAATTTTCTTCGAAGGTTGTTCAAATCGAAGACCTGGGAAGTTGGATGTGCAATTAAAATACAATTTTCTATGACACAGTGTCGTTTCTTATTGTCAGTGGTTAAAAATATAAAAAATTAGGAAATTTCATTTTTTAGACCACTATGCTGGAAACTTTACCCTATAGTCCAATATTTTTCAGGGGTGGTTCAAACTTCAAATGATCTAGTATCTTAAAATGTAGATGCGCATTGCAAAAGAAAATTCCCAATATATAATAGTAATGCTTTTCTTTTACTAGTGTATAAAAAACGAGAAAAATTAAGAAGTTTCATTTTTTAGACGTCTATATATTGTACATTTTGTTTGGGTGAAATATTCTTCAGAGATATCTCAAATTCAATGTTTTGACATATAGATGTTCATTAAAAATCAGTTTTTTGTAACGCATGCACGAAATGTTCGCTTTTGGAGACATTTACCCTAATGAAAATTCTTATATACGGTCCTATACAGGAACCTTTATAGGATCCTATATACTTCACATATGGGTGCCACCTATAGGAAATGACATAGGATCCTATATAGGTTACTGTATAGGACCATACCTATAATAAGAAGCTAGAGAAGTATGCCAGGACAGAAAAGTATGGCAGCAAATAGTCAATAAAAAGAGTGTCAGTAGAGAGAATGACGCCTGAAACAAAAGACCTTGGATACTGATGGACCCAAATGGGGAACCTCACATGCCGACTTTGTGTGGATCTTCACTTGGGGCGATTGCTGAAGATAAATCAGCAACCTGGGTCGGATGGAATAGTTAGGACTCTCTCACACGATTGCAAATCCGCAACTTGCGGACATCCGCAAGTCATCAGTTCTGAAAATAGAGATTTTTCCGTCAACGGAAAAATCTATAAATGTCGGTAATTTGAATGTTCGATTTTATTTTAATAGAAAATTAAATGTTTTTCAAATGATAGGCAAATTTATGCGGCTAAAGATAATTATAGAAGAATAACGGTGATGAATTAAATACATTTTTCGATGTTTTGATGAAAAGAAACAAGCACATGTCAAATCAGCTGATTTATCCATCTGAGTTCTATGTTTATCAGTTTGGGTGTTTCCTATTTTGTATCGCTTTTTCAACTAAATAATATTTTTGTTCACAGGAGGTAAGTGTTTCTGATATTTGTTAACATAATATCATGCCTTTACAGAGAATAGCCTGTATACGTCTTACAGAACGTATTAACGGAAGCGTAGCTGGTATAACCTCTAAAGTACATATAATGTGCTGTCTACGCTTTCGTAAAGACATGTCGTCAAACTTATACAGACTATTCTTTGCAAAAGTATAATATTATTATGTTACAACTGTCAAAAACACTTACCTCCAGTGCACAAAAAATATTATTTGGTTGAAAAAGCGATACAAGATAAGAAACAACCAAGCTGATGAACACAGAATTAGGAGATAAATCAGTTGATTTGGAATGTGCTTGTTTCTTTTTATCAAAACATTGAGAGATTTATTTATTTCATCGCCGTTATTCTTCCATACTTATTTTTTGTTGCATATATTTGCCTATCATTAAAAAATTTTAATCTTGTATTAAAATAAAACCGAGCATTCAAATTACTGCGATTTGCCGATTTTTCCGCAGACGGAAAAGTCTCTCTTTTGACAACTGATGACTTGCGCCAGTCTGCAACTTGCGGATCTGCAATCGTGTAAAAGGGCCGTAATACCCTGCACTGATTTGCTGAGGTTTAGGCAAAGATATTAGGTGTGTTCAAAGATATTATAAACGTAGATGCGGTACGGGGCGTCGGAGTGGGGAATTATATATATAGGACATCACATTTTCTGCCCTATCGAGGTGCTGCCCTCATCGTACTACGAAGTCGAGTTATTGTTTTCTCATTCTTCGTAAAATATGACAGTAAAGCAGTAGAAAAATTTTTTGAGGTTAGAAAAGTTTGACATGTATGTATCGCTGAATTTTTTCAGATCTGAAGCAAAGATATTTATCTTTGTCTAAAGCTCATATTTAAAGAGATTCTATCACATATATTGAACTATTAAAACCTCTGACCTTTTTTAAGGTTTTTAAAACTCTTTTAAAAACTTTTTTTTACAATTTTGG
>NC_046660.1:92755615-92757737 GCF_010883055.1 Belonocnema kinseyi | reverse complement strand
TGTGTGTGTGCAATTGGCACAGGGATGCCCACTTTTTTCTCAAGTTGGTATTCTATGCTACTTTTTGTTGAATAATTACATAATTTTGTGAAATTTCTTCTAATGTTTTACAAATTCTTATTTGTTTATACAATTTTTATTCGATAAAGCAGTTTTCTTTCGAAAACTTTTGTGAAATAATATAAAATGGAATAAAAACAATTATTTTTCTGACTGTATAGTGTATAGAAAGACTATATTAACTTTTTTTTAATTTTTTTAAACAATTATTTTTTCCCAAAAAATATTTTAAAAATTGTATTTTATTAATTAAACATAATATTTAATGATTTTGAAGATTACTTATTCTGTGAAAGGCTTGATATAATTGTTTACAATTTAATTATTGATTTTTTCAAATTTCCTTCAAATTGAGTATGGATGGTTAACGAATAAAAATTTTTTCTTCAATAAAATGCCCTTTTTTACAGCATTTACTACTTGAAATCATTGAATATTATGTTCATTTCGGAAAATACGATTGTATTCTATTTTATATTATTTTGTAAGATCATCGGAAAAAAACTGCTTGAACAAATAATAGTTCCACAAGCAAATATAAATTTGTTAAACTTTAGGC
Source organism: Belonocnema kinseyi (assembly GCF_010883055.1). NCBI lineage: Eukaryota > Metazoa > Arthropoda > Insecta > Hymenoptera > Cynipidae > Belonocnema > Belonocnema kinseyi. Next base: position 92,757,118 of record NC_046660.1, on the reverse strand, counting down.
GAAGTCTCTCAGAGTTGTTTTAATTATTCATTAAGAAATATAATAGGTTACCAATTTAAGGTAAAAGTAGACATCTCTGGCTTAATTTTTATCAATTTTAAAAATAAAAAATAATACATTGTTTAAATAATTGCATGGTGTTTTTAAAAATTTTAATTACTCCAAGTCAAGACCAAATATTACATTTCATCCTGAAAATAGATTATTTAAAAAATATTTGTGAATCAATAATTATTTAAATAAGTTGAATTTTTTAAAATAATTAACAATTGTTTAAAAAGTTATGGGAAATATTCAAATTGTCCATTAGTAATTATTTATTTGAAATAATACGACAAAAATTGCTGTTTCTTCCTTTAAATTCTTCAATTTTTTGATTCCTTAATACTTTTCTGTTAAATATTGCGAACTCAATTAAAAGGAATATGTTTTGCCCTTTTTCGTTATACTTTCAATACCAAACTTTTGTTCTGAAAACTGTTCATTTACACGTTAAACTCTTTATAACTTAGCCATTCATGTTTTCAAAATCTCGCCGCAAAAGTCTTGAGATTTGTTGGTTATGTTGCACATCGAACATGTATTTCATTATTATCTACAGTCTCTTTTTTTTCTACTTTAGAATGATTTATGTATTTTAATTCGGATTGTGTGCAAAAATGATTTAAAAATGTATTCTATTACTTTTAATTAATCATTTTTTCATATTTTGAGTTATACCGCATTTACCAATTTACATGACGCAAAAAAAAATATAATTCTTGCAAGTGAACTTGAGCAGACGTAAGCGAACGATAGAACTTCTGTCGTCTGCACAAGTTCATTTTAAATTCTAAACTCACACGAGCGCCATCTATGGGTCGTAGCAATTACTAGAATTCTTTCGCCACTTTTTCTATAGGAGTGGGCCATGGACATAGGAAACAAGGGACTAGGCATGCGATTGCGGGGTTGATGCAATGAGGGGGGAGATACGCCATCTTTTGATGTCCCGCGAGAAACATGGCAGCGCCCACATCTTTATATTTTCATGCACAGTTTGTCGTCAAAAATGCTCGTGCGCATAATCAAGTAGCACATCGTAAGATGGCGGATCTCCCCACTCATGGAATTCTCCCCCCCCCTCCCGTGGATTCAACCCCGCTCGCTAAGTTAGGATGACATGCCTAGTCCCGTGTTTCCTATGTCCATGGAGTGGGCATAGTGGTGGCACTCCCATGCATCGTTTTGAAGACATTACGTTTTAGTGTTGAGGGCCAACGTTAGGTGGCGCTGAGAGTCAGCAAAATTCACTGCGCATGTGCAGCCTCAATATTTTTAATTATTTTGACATCTCGAAAGTAGACATTAGTCGGAGTGTCAAATGAATTTATTATTGAATTTGTAATTATATAACACTGTTTGAAAGTTGTATTGTATTGTGTATCTTTGTTTTCATATTTTGAAGCATTAACAAATAACTTACGGGTGATATAAATACGGATATATAGTAAGTCGTTTATA
>NC_046660.1:92749615-92755515 GCF_010883055.1 Belonocnema kinseyi | reverse complement strand
TCTGGGTAGATTTAAAATGATTTTTTATTTTGAAAAAGTACATAACTCAAAGAGAATGTTTAAAAATATTTCAAAACATTTCAAAATATTTACAATATTAGACAAATCTGGAAGCTCTTAAAACAATTTTGTGAGCAGGATTTTACAAAAATGTTAAGAAAAATAGGAATCAGTCTAAAAGACATTTAAAAGTTCCGAAAAAATTTTTTAAATAATTTTAAAAGATTTGAAATAATTTAAAAGAGAATAGATACTTTTGATGATTTTGAAATGTTTTCAAATGTTGACTTTTTATTTTGAAAAATTACATAATTTTAAGAGGAGGTATAAAAACATGGGAACACTGACCGAAAGGGATGAATGAAAAATCCAAAAAAATGAAATCTCCAACACCTGAATAATAATTTTATAAAAATTGTATTAAAAAATACATTAAAAAACACGTGTGCTTTGAAAGAAAAGTGTTCTGCCTAAATTTTCTTCGTACGTACATAATAAAATTTTTGAAACAAACTTTGCAGGATTCAATTCAACAACGATTTATATCAAAATATTTTTGATTAATATAAAATTCGATTTTTCAGCACTTTTTTATGTTTTTTTCAAATACTACGCACTTTTTCAAACAAATTTTTTCATCCAGAAATATATACTCGATTATTGTATTTTCAATGAATAAATAATATTTATTAAACAATTTTTTAAATTGTTTAAATTCAGGAATTTTCTAGTTCGGATATTTTATGATTCAGGCATTTTCTTTGGGGATTTTTAAAATTCGGTAATATCTTATTGTCTGGAATTTTAATTATTTTATTTTTCGTGAATTTTCCAATTCGACTTTTATATTTCGGGACTTTTATAATTTCGGGATTTTTCAGTCGCTTTTTCCGAAAAATAAAATTCCCACATCACTGTAAAAATTCCGAAATTATAACATTGTTCTTGTTCAAGCTAAGTTTACCATCAGTGTGCCTCGAAGGTGTGCCGAGAGTTGCTTACAGCGCTCCAAGTGGCTCTTGGCAAACTATATCGAATGGTGCTTTCTACGGGGAGCGGTGGGTAGAGGGGAAGTGACTTTTTTCGCCGGACGCGCCGTCTATATTTATGGCGGGCAACTAGGCCCGCACCGCATCTACGTTTATAATATCTTTGGTTTGTTACCTGTCGTTGAATGGTTGAAACAATTAGCCGCGAAATATAGGTCAGGTTTGAAAATAAATGATTAAATCAATGCAACGATTTATACTTTATGATAAAAACGATTGATTTATTTGGAAGTCATCGATATTTATATGTTCATGCATGGAGAATAGATATAAGGAGACCAATCTGTAATGCATGGACTTCACCAAAAACGGTCACTTTTCTGTTGCCAGAACTACGTACACACACATCTGTGAAATCACACTCACGTTTAGTTCAAAACTTTCCGAGCGTGGCGTGCCAACCGCACTTAAAAAAATATGGCCGCCTCCATTGCTATGTGTTTAAAGGTCGCTTGAACAAATAAATTATTAATAATCAGACAGGATTTTGTGAAATGTTTCTGGAATAAAAAATTATTCGCTATGTAAGAGGTAGGCAGTATGTTTATGAAAATATCAAATGACTCTTACCAATACTATGCGTGAGATAGGTATTAGACGCGTTCGTAACAAAAACAATAAACATACAACTTACACCACTCTGAAAGTCTTGTACACTATACACTTGAAACAACAATTATTGGAATCATTATTTATTTATTTACATTTGACTCGAGTTCACATCGGCGGCCATATTTTTCATGATTTGATATCTAGAATAAACGACAATGATCGCGTATTGCAGTTCGTGGTAGACGCGGCAGATTTGAAATGGCTAGTATTGACAATCAGAAACACTTCCATAAGGTCGAACAATTCGGAATAAGGACTTGACATTGTCCATCTTATTTGCTTCTATAGAAATAAGAATTGTTTGTAACTAACAAACAATTCTTTTATTAGTTTTGATCCTAACACACACACACAAGTAAGTTTAGCACTTAATATCGAAGCACATCCGAACACTAGTCGCGTAGTGCGCGCACGCGAAATCGATAGGTCGCAATGCCTTTGAATGTATCTGAATTCTTCTAAGTCCTTTTAATCAAAACACTAAAAAGTCTAAGAGTCACAGGTTCAAGGTTTTTTAAAAAACGCGCTGAGATGACAAGTATCAGCCAATTAACCTTTAATGTTTGTAAGACCAAAGGTCCTCTTTTTATGCCGCCTGACTCGCGCCATGACCCATTAACGATTCTAAAAATAGCCCGATATCTCAAGTTCCTAATCTCAAAATCTACTTTGGACAGTGAACTGAGAAATATTTTCGATGAAACATTTAACGTAGTTAAATTCGAATAAAATACTTACATAAAAATTTCCTATGCCGCAATAAACTTATAGTATTCGTAGAATTCGCGTACAATAATAATCACTAAATATTTTTTGATTCTATACATTCATAACTAATTCCATTTTTAAGCCATTTGAATCTTCCCGCCAGAGAATTTACTTCTTTAATATCTTTGGGCTTACTGAAAGTAGGGACCCTGTAGTTAGGGTACTATATTAGAAAGGAATATGCAACCGCTATATCCTTAAGAATACTGTTTCTGTCCTTAGTTTTTTAATTCTTATAGGTGGCGAAAATTATAAGATTTCAATCCCTTTTAAAGCCGATCGGAGCTGTCAGACGTAACCTCGAATACATTAAAAACACAATTTTCGTTTGAAGTATTAGAACGCGCTCTAAAAGCATAAAATTTGCCAAATCTAGTAGGATTGTATGTAAGAATACATTTCTTTATCGTCAAATGTTCGCTTTGTTCAAATATCATCAATTGAAAAAATATAAAATCATGATAAAAAATTGGAAAAATTATTTTTGTCCAGAACCTTATGTGTGGAAATTGATCTTGAAATCGTAAAATGATCGACGCTATGTTTTAAAAAAAATTTTCCTGATTATTATTCGAAAAACAGTAAATAAATGTAGCAAAATTTGCTAAATGAAAAGGGATTAAATTTTGTCTAATTCTTGGCTGCTTTGTGGTATTCAGCAAAATATTGCCAGCGCTAGGTGTAGAAAGGGATTCAATTTGAGAGCTAACTTCAACTGCCGTGGATATTCAAAACGGGATGACAAAAACGGGGTTCAGAAGTATTCAATATTTCTCACGTTACCACTGAATGAATGAAATTGTTCAATACTTTTTAATGCAAGCCTTTTTACCGGGTTATATTAAATGCACTGAATTTAATTGTTTATTGCAAAATTTCTGACTTAAGAGTATTTTAAGAATAATTGATTGATTAATGAAACAGAATGGAAGTGAGCGTTTGAGTTGCATTTGTGAATTGTGAAGAAATAAGTATGTGTTTATGTTGAAAAACCATGAACATTAATAATTTTATAAGAATTAATGTACATATCTTTCCTGAAAATATTCCGAAAATAATTTTTCTTACTAATGATAAGTGTTGAGGATCACGAATGGTAAGGTTATTAGTGTATATTCATAATTTGACAGGTTGCTCATTGTTTTGTAGGTTATTTTTCAGAAGGAGAGTGAATAAATAAGAAAAAGATTGTTTCTAGACAATTTTCATGAGCATATTCGTAAGCAGTGAAGGAAGAATACATTACTACACGCTTTTCGGAATTCCACACCCGGCGGAAAAAAAGCCGGCAACAAAAAGATTATTCCGTTGCCGGCGTCAGCGAAATTGCTCCATTGCCGGCACTGGCAAAATTCTTTCGCTGCCGGCGCCGGCAGGCTTGACTATTTATTGAAAGTGAACCTTTCGCTGAAAGGTCCAAAAAGAAACCACAACCTACTCATACATAAATGTCTATGACAATAACAGTACTTGTAATCTCGAAAACAATTAGCACCCGCTCAACTTTTAAATAAACACATAATCTTACCATTTTTCATCCTCAAACCCTGTAATTATAAAAAAATTATTTTCCGAATATTTTCAGGAAAAAAATGTACATTCATTCTCATGTACAATAGCTTCAATAATCACGGATGCAGTCGTCAAATGCAGTCAATGAAAACCTTCACTTCGCTTCATTTCCATAAATAAACAATTTATTCTTCAATTGCTTTTCAGTGAACATTTATATTTTTCATTTGTCTACAAACAATCTTTTTCTTATTTATCCACTCTCCTTCTGAAAAATATTCTACAAAACAATGAGCCACCTGTCAAATGATAAATATAAACTCATAACCTTACCATCCGTGACAAGGTTTAGTACGGTTACGCCGCCAATCGGACAATTTTGGCATCATTCTCTAGCTTTTCCATACACGCACGAACATCTTTCGAACACATTTTACCACTGTGCACAAACTATACCTTATTAGGTGAAATTACATTTTGGTAGGCCGAGCTGAACCGCGCGATATTTTCAAATTTGTCAGACTGCTCCTTGCCACGTATGATAGGTAACTTAGCAAAAAATTTATTTAGATAATAGCAAAATAGCAAACACCAATACATAACCGCAGTTATATCGTATGATTGATTTCTTTTTGATGAAATTTTTATATTCCAATTTATAAAAAAGAATTATATAACTATAATTATATAAAATAAATAATAAACAAATAAAACCCACAGAATTAATATAATGATAACCGAAGTAACTTTTTATTTCTATGCATAATACATTTATATACATATTTGTGTAATTTTACAATTTCATAATAAGAAGATTGTCGATGTTTGAATAATAATTAATGACTTCTGAGTGTATGTATAATATAAATCTATGCTTAATGTAGGACCCATAGGAATGTTTAATTTATTATTAGACATACATTCTCTAAGAGCGGATTTCTGTACATCATTTGGTTTTGATTTTAGTGTCTTGGCTTGATTTTTTGGTCTATTTTTTCGGATTGAACGGAATGAGCGTTACGGTTGAATTTTTTTATTATGTGGTGAATTCGGCGACGGTGAATCAGTGTTGTCATTATCTTCAGCGAAGACAGAAAATAACTATTAATAATTAATTGTTATTCAAACATCGACAATTTCCGGATTATTAAATGGTTATGCGCGTGCGCATTAAGTTCGACTGGATGGATCCTCCGCACGACATCATGTGTGCAAAGAGACGCTCGTCTCGTCCATAGTGGTGGCACTCCCATGTATCGTTTTGAGAACTTAGGGTCCCAATCAGCGCCATCTAACGCTGGCACCCGTCACTAAAAGTAATTGAACCTAAAGATCCCTGACAGAAATTGTTTCCAAACTCTGCTTCCTCGAAATTCTCGTAAATATTAAGTTTTTCTTAATTTCTTGTAAATTAACTTTACAAATGATGAGAAATGTTTGCACAAAAAGGTTTTTTATATGTAGAATATTCATGTAAATAATGAAAGTACAATTTTTTGTATTTGAAGCGATATCAATTATTACAGTGAAGCGATAATAGTTTATATTTGTAAAAATATGAATTTCATACTATATTTGATTATTTTTTTCACAATAAGAATTATACTGCAAATACTGTGCATATAATTCATTATCATGAGGAGACATACTAGTTAATTTTTATAAAGATTAAAATAAACCACATGAAGTGGATTTTCCTTTATTTAGAATGTTTAAAAACATATTTTTTCTCAATAAAATAACAATATGATAATTAAATATATTCCTTATTGACAATAAGCAGTGTATGAAATTTGAAGCTTACTAATAATTGTCCATACGTAAACAACCAAGAATTATTTAATCATAAAGGTTTGCAATGAACAATGTTTTGATCTTTTAGTTTACAGCTTTAAATATGAAGACTCGATGCACTGAAAATTGAAAGACTTTTAAATTGTGTATTGGCAGTTGTATGAA
>NC_046660.1:92748026-92749515 GCF_010883055.1 Belonocnema kinseyi | reverse complement strand
CACCCTAAGAACACGGAGCGACCCAAGGACAACCGCCTTCTGCATTTTTCCCGCAAGTGTTTTAGCATATTGTTGACACGCAGGGATGCTTTTTAGGCCATTTGCAAGTGAAAGCTTGGCACCTCCAAGAGCGCCCATGATAAGGACGATTAGTTTAACAGAATATTCCGGGTACAATCGCTGCAACTCCCTTATAAGGTCTCGATACCTCTCTTTCTTTTCATTCTCCTTGGTTATAATGTTTTTGTCAGCTGGTGCCGAAAATTCGATAACGAACATGGTTCGCTTCTCAACGTCAAGAAGAACCATGTCAGGCCTCGAGTGAGCAACAGAAACAATTGTCGAAAGTATAAAGTTCCAGTATATGCGGAATTTCCCATTCTCGACAATTGACTTAATTTCCCTAGGAGCATTTAGAGGAGAGATATTAAGCTTAATGCCGTAAGAGTGACAGAGATGGTAATAAAGCACTCTTAGTGCCGCATTGTGCCTTTGAATTTAGATCGTTCCCGCGTGAGTTGGACAACTAGATAGTATGTGAGCTAAATGCTCTGGGTGTGCATGGTACGCCCTGCAGCTATCATCGGGAATGTCTTGGCTCAAAATGTGGCGACGGTATGTTAAGGTGGAAATGACACCGTCTTGGCATGCAAACATGAAACCCTCCGTACCAGATTTCAATTCGGGCGATTTAAGGAAAGCAAACGCTAGCTCACAAGACATTGCCTGATCCTTCACATTTCTGTGGAAGATACCGTGCATCCTCTTATCAGGAGTGAGTACTCGAGATAGATAAGATTTGATGCATTTTTCTCACCTCTTATACTGAAGTCAAGTCCGAGTGTTTCAGCAGCCTCCTCCGCTGTTTTGTACAGAAACGCTCCTATGCCTACTTCTTCGTGATTCCTGACCATTTTAAGAAGAGGGTCTCTTCCATTTGCAACTCTATGTGCTGTACCCAGAATAATTCTATTGTGAAGACATTCAAGACTCAATATTCCGCGACCCCTTGACGGCGTGAGATGTACATTCGCGGAACGGAAGACTAAAGATGCATGCTTTTGTTCATGTACATAACCTTTCTTGTCCCGATATCAGGGGATCTGAGCTCGTTCTTCGTCCATGGAACTACTCCAAATGAATAGAGTAGTAGGGGACGGCAAGCATGTTGGTTGCAGATACTTTGTTCCTCGCCGACAGTTCGGAAGACCAAATCTGCCGGATGAGATGTTTGTATCTGCTTCGGAGAGTATCCTTTATAGATGTCACATCCTGAATGCGGCTCTGTGGCACGCCCAGGTATGTATAAGTCTCTCCAGCGCAAAGGTGTCCTATGGCGCTTCTATCAACGAGTTCAGGATCTTCAGGGATGCAATCAAGTTTTCCCCGCTTCAAATAAACCTTGGCGCATTCGTCTAACCCAAATTCCATTCCAATTTCCTTAGTATATCGTTCGACAATCCCCAGAGCTAGATGCAGTTGCTCTCTG
>NC_046660.1:92733691-92747926 GCF_010883055.1 Belonocnema kinseyi | reverse complement strand
ACTACGCAGCCTGAGCGTGTTGGGAAAAAATTTTCATAAAGATTGACTCAAAATATTGATTTGTTATTCAACCAACTGATTAATATTTTCATTCGTTGTGAAATTTCTTTTACCTTTCTGAAACATTTTCAATCTCAAATATTTAAATTCTTTTTCAAATTTTTAAAAATCTTTCTCAAATTTTTTGCAAGGTTTAAAATCTCTGAAATAGTTTGAAATCCTTTACAATATTTTTCAAATAATTAAAATCTTTATCATATCATTTCAAAATATCTCCAATCTTTCTAAAATCTCCATATGGAAATAGCCCGCGTTAGCCCTGGTATAACAAGGTTTCTGGTTGTGGACTGGCCGGGCTATGTTTGTTTTTTTTAGAGCTTAGCCATGCGCTGGTCGGGGACTCGCTCGACAGAATTTATGTCAAAACGCCAGTCGGCGTTCGACTGGGCTCTGATCGGACAAATCTTATGATCGTATGTTCAGACGGTAGCTGGTCTCTGTTTTCATTAAAAAATGGATGTGTATACCCGCATGGATGTTCCACGCGTGAAAATATATTGGGTGAATATCTTTTTCACACCACAAATTTTTAGGTTTCATGAGTTCAGACTTTTAAACCATGTATTTTGTGACAAAAATTCGAACTGTTTTTTTAAAGAAAAAATTCTAATTTCCATCTTTATGAAAAATTGCAAATTTTCAGAAAAAATTTACATTTTATATCAATCTTAATCGTTGTAAAACAATATAAAACACCTAAAAACCAAACCTTACATGAAAGTCAAAAAACTTTTATCATTAAGAAATTTTCAACGTTCACGATTGAATTTATGAGTGCCGTCGTTGAAAATTTTAAATGCTCATAAAAAAATACATTTCCTGTTAAAAGTTCGTACATTTCATATTTACATAACGCCGCATAAGAATAAATAAATAGAAAAAGAGTACTTAAAAGTTGGTTCTTTAACTTTTCTGAACTGTAGCTTATAAGGATGGCTTTTCCAACGAGTTTCAACTTGTCGGTTTAGCGCAGTCGTTAGCACTCCCGACTGATAGGCGTTAGATTTAGCTATAGATATATGTAGGTTCGATACCCCGTAGCGTTAGAAATTTCTTTTGTAATATAATGTTTAAAAATGTAATATATGTATTTACTCTAAACAGGACTATTAATATTTAAAGTCAAAATGCTCTCAATCATTTAATATTTATTTTTTAAACTTTCTTGTCTCTCAAAGACTACGTGAAAATAGTTAATGCTTGTGTGCTGGGCGTGTGGAATTTTATATATTAATATGCTCCACTTCTACAGTAAAAAAGAATCAAATTGATACCTTAAATCAGTGGCAGATGCTCTTTATACAATTGAAACACGAATTATTTAAATCTAGTAAAGCAGCAATTAATATTGTCCGGGCCACGGTGGAAACCCCTGTCCAGTTCCCGGCTAGCTTCCGGCCATGCTCAATGGCCGGACGCTGGCCAGCGCAGCGTGACGATGCTGGTCGGATTCTGACTAAAAACAACGGACAGCTCCCGACTTGAATCCGGGCTCTCCAGCCGTAGACTGGCCAACCTGGCTGGTTTGAGACTAGCTGCAGGTTCGATTTGATTGATCTAGTCTCAGAGATAGTTAGAGAGATTTGGGTCCTTTTCAAGGTTTGTTTACAGGTCCTTTTAAGAGTGATGCAACAGTCATACAATGGCTCTTTTGTATTCGTCACGTACCGGGCGGGGAGAGTTATTTACAGTAGTAGGCCGTCGAAAACCCAATTCTCTCTTTTAAATTGTTCTTCAAATTATTAACAATTTTTTTTAATTGATGAATTTTCTCTTTAATCTTATTTATCATTATAATTTATATACTGATATACAATTTTTGAGTTGAATTAAAAAATGCTGTCTTTTTTGGCGTAACTCATTTCATTTATGAGAAGCGTTGTATTAATTCCAATTTTAAACATTAAAAAAATGATAGATATCTGAAATCATCCAAACTCGTGGATTCCGAATTATTATGTTTTAGGCTTTTAACTATGAAATTGAGTAAATCTGTGTCTAAATTTTAATCCGTAAGCTTAACAAATGTGAAGATGGAAAGAATATATTAAAATGTTTTAGCTTTGTAAGCGCATTCTTCTTGAGAGTAGTATCGTAGGCTAAGAGTAGATAGATATCACTCCCTCCTTTTTTATATGATAACGGCAGTAGAGTATACGCTTTCACCATATAGGACCGTACCAGCAGGGCCTCGGATAAAGTCAAATTAAAGTGACTTTTCATTCAGACCGTCACACAAAGGAACCTTGAGTGTTGGCTACTCTATTGCGATAGTCTCTCTGCTTGTTATTTATGATGGAATTCCTATCTCAATTTGAGCCTCTCTGCTTGTTATTTATGATCGTATTTTTATTTCAATTTCGGAAAGGACATTTAAAAGCCTTCAAAACATTTAAACGAGCTACTTAGGTCTTTAAATATAACTACCTGAGTGCCTGCGGAGAATTTCGCAAAGTTTCTCAGAGCCTTGAGAAGTCTTTAGCCTATACTCTGAGATTTCTATCGGTAGGGTCGCGGTGGAGGTGGGAGCCCCTCCAACCTTGAAAAAAAAGAATCCTTATGCTTGAAGGGCGCGGAAATAGGAGAGGCCAAGCACTTTTAGAATTAATTAAAGTTGAAACCATTGACAAAATAATTTATGGTGATAATGAATTTTGTTTTGTTAAAGCTCTTTCGGCTTGAACGAATTTGGCTAAATAGGGAAAGTGAGGTTAGGTTTGCAAGGGAGCGGGGTAGTTTTTGTGGTCAGGAGTTTGAACCTTCACAGCGGACAATGGTAGTTTTTGCAGTGCTGGGGGATGTTCGGGGTGAGAAAAGGGTGTCTGCAGGGGATGTTAGGGGTGAAATAGTGCACATAAACCTTAATTTTAGGGTGGTAAGCGACAGAAGCCTTAAGAGACATCTGTTCGTTGCAGTGCGTACTTGGGTGTATGGATAGGTTACAGTTACCGACAGAAGAGCGGGAGGTGGCATGGACATAGGAAACAAGGGACTAGGCATGCCATTGCGGGGTTGATGCAATAAGGGGGGAGGTCCGCCACCTTTTGATGTCCCGCGACAAACATGGCAGCGCCCACATGTTTATATTTTCATGCACAGTTTGTCGGCAAAAATGCTCGTGCGCATAATCAATTGGTACATCGTAAGATGGCGGCTCTCCCCACTCATGGAATTCTCCACTCTCCCGTGGAATCAACCCCGCTCGCCCAAGTTACGAATGCATGCCTAGTCCCGTGTTTCCTATGTCCATGGGGAGGTGGGCAGCGAGCGTACTGGCAGTGCTTGTAGTGAATTTGACGGGGATGAAATTTCCAGAAGGACACGACAGCCGGCTGTGCGTGGCCCGGTGTCGAACGCACGTCAGGGAGGGGGGAGAATCGGAGTGAAGGAAGCGATAAGACAAGGCAGAGAACGCCCAGTGCAAGCGAGGGGGAGGATCTCTTGAAGAGGAAAAGGGAAAGCAAAGAGAGTTCGTAGAAAAGCGCGCTAGAGAGTCCCTTTGAAAAAAGCGTATGAACACGTACGTCACCCCTCCCCTAAAAATAAAGGGACAGGCGGAGAAGGAGGCTTTCGGGGTGCTGATAGACGTGATCAGAGGGTTGAGGGAGGAAGTAAGGGGGGTAATGGAGCAGATGGAAAGTATGAGGGAGGACTTGATGGTAAGAGATCAGAGATGGGAAAAGGAGGTGAAAGAGATGAGGGGGAAAGCAGAAGGAGTGCAGAGGAAGTTGGCGTCGGTAAGGAAGGCGAAAGAGGATAAAATGAAGGAGATGGGGAGATGGAGATGGGCAATGGAGTTGAGGATGGAGAGAAGACAGAAGGCAGATAGGAGAAATAATATAGTAATAAGGGGATTGTGGCTGTGGTGGAACTGGAGAGTTGGGAATAAAATTGGCGGTAATGCGTAACAAAAATAGGATAAAGAACAACAAGGTTTTCATCGATTAAGATTTGACGGAGAGGGAAAGGGATGTGCAAAGAATGCTAAATGACAAGGCTAGGAAGGAGAGAAGTCGAGGGAGAGCGGCGTAGGTAGGGCATCGGAAAATAAAAATGGACGAGAAAATGTGGGTATTGGACGAGGAGAAGGAGGTGTTGAACAAAGTGCAGGGTAACTTGTTTCGTGGGAAGTAGGGGGTGGGAGAAAAGCAGGGTGGAGACGTGGAGAAGTGGGTAGAGAGAAATGAATGGGAAAGAGTAGGGCGAAAGTTGCCAAGGAGGTATATCTGGAGGCTACAGGAGGCCGTCAAACTAAAGAGGAAAGGAAGGGCTAGTGGGGGAATTATAATAGGGGTTAGAGATGGATTAGAGGAAGAAGTTCATAGAGAGGGAGAGAGGTAGGGCGTGCAAATAAGGGCTGTAGAGATAGGAGGGGTAGTGTATAAGTTTTTGACTGTGTAAAATAAGGATAGGATAGAAAGGATTAAAGAAAGGGTAGAGAACTTAATAGGAGAGAGAGATGAGGGTATGGTGGTACTGAGGGAAGGGGACTTTAATGCGAGAATGGGGGGGGGGGGCTGTACTTTGAAAGGGAGAGCTTCGAAATAAAATTAAAGGATAAGATAATAAATAAAGAGGGGGAAATTCTAAGAGACTGGATGGAGGATAGGGGCTGGGCGGTGTCGAATAGTATGGCTAAAGGAGACGAAGAGAGACAATACACGTATGTGAGTAACATGGATGTATCGGTGATAAGACTATGTTATTATGAATATGCAAGGGTGGGAGGAGATAGAGAAATTCATAGAGGAAAGGAGGCTGGAATCAGACCATCAGCCATTAAGTCTGTGGATACAGGGGGAGGCTGGCGAAAAGCAGGGTCGAGAAGAAGGTTCTTTAGGGGAGAGGGTGTCACGGACGAGAGAGGCGATAGAGAAGTATCAGGAGCAGTTGGGTTATGTGAACTTTGAGGGGGAGTCTATGGACGAGGTATGGGAAGGAGTTTAGGGCGATGTGTAAGAAGAAAGAGCAGGAAAAGGAAAAAGAGCTGGAAGAGGAGTTGAGAAGTGTTAAGACAGATGTGGACGTGTGGAAGATAATTAATAGGCTTAGGAAACGTAGGGGTCAGATGCACGAAAGAGAGATGAGAGGATTAGAAGAACGAGAGAGGTAGATGGAGAGGAGCGGAATGACGAGGATATATAGAAGGAGATAAGGAAGTTGAAAAAATCTAAGACAGCAGGGCTGGATGAAGTAGAGAAAGAATCATGAAAGAGAGGATAGTGAAGAGGGATCTGATGGAGAGGGTGAGGGAGGTATACGAGGAGACAAAAGGAGGAGTAGGAGGAGTTAGGATAGGAGGAGTCAGGATATGGTCACTCGCATATGCAGATGACATAGTGCTGCTAGCAAAGAGAGAAGAGGCTTTAAAGGAGATGATGAATAGGTTAAGTAGATACTTGGACAAAAATAGGCTATAGTTAAATGCGGACAAGTCGAAGGTTATGGTGTTTAGGGAAGGAGATGGGAGAGATAAGGGAGGAGAGTGCAAGTGGAAGGGAAAAGCGGTGCAGTAGGTCAAAGAGTTTGTGTACCTGGGCTTCCTGTTTCGAAGAAATGGGGGAGTGGATGGTCATATAAAATAGAGGGTGAGAAGGGCAAATGTGGTGATGGGGCAGGTGTGGGGCTGGAGAAGAGGTTGTTAGCAGATGATTTTGTAAGGAGAATGAAATTGTTTGATTCGCTATTGATGAGTGTCTTATTTTACGGAGTGGAGGTGTGGGGGTGCAAGGTAAGTGAGAAGGTAAATAGGATACAGGAGAGGTATGTAAAGTGGACACTGGGGTTGGCAAGGAATACGCCGAACAATATTTTCAGGAAGGAGACAGGAAGAGCGAGTTTAGGGATTATAATAAGGAGTCGAGCGTGTAAATATGAGGAGAAATTTTTGGAAGAGGGGGGAATTAAGCTGGTTAGGGAGTGTTGGTGGGAGAAGGAGAACAGACGTAGTGGTGCAAAGTTGAAGGTGGAAAGGGAAAGGTGTTTTAGAACGAATGGATTGCAGATGGTGAAGTGAGAAGGATGCACGAGGAAGGAAGAAAGGTATATGAGTTGGTTCGAAAGCATGGCATGGAGAAAGAGAATGCAGAAGGAGAGGAGAAAATAAGAGAGTCAAGGTTTAACAAGAACTCTGTGTAGATTATGCCAAGGGAGAGAGCGCAATATTTGTGTGACAAAGGAGAGCAAGCAAGTTGTGCGGAAAGAGGGATGCAAAAGTTGAGCACTGGTTGGAGGAATGTGAAGAGTTGGAAAGGAGTGGGATAAGAATTTAGGTATTGTTGCGTGAAAGGGGGGGGGCAAAAGGGCAGTAGCATAGGTGAAGGAGGTGTTAGTTAAGATGGAGAAGAAGAGAAGGAAGGATTGTAAATAGGAGAGGAAGTAGATGTAAGAAAACTGTAAAGATTGTTAATAGTATTTAAGTATTAGGTGTTAGCCGCGGAGATAGAGACTGGCAATGCGCGGCATAGCGAGGAAAGAGAGACATGCGCGCGAGGCGAGGTGCAGCGAGGAAGGTTAGGATATAGGAGTGAGCGGATTAGTTATAAAGCGTGGATGGATGGTAATTTGTAAGAGATAATTCTGTAAAAAAAATGAAAGTGTCAGCAAGTCGATTTTTTAAGGCCAGCAGGCCGAAAAATGAACGGTTATTTATCTATTTACTTAAACAATTGTGAATCTTTAAGTTTTACATACATTTTAATGGGAAAATTGGTCTATTACTGAAATGTTAATCCTCTCAAAGACTGTCAAAAACTTTATAGTCTCGCGAGTTCAGGATTTTTGGGATTGTCTTAACATTCCGTAAAGATTCAAGCAAGGCAACTGACATTTCCAAAAGCTAAAACCATGGGAGATTGTTTAATTGACTATTGTGATGGAAAATCCTTCAGAAATATAGTAAGTGCAGAAAGCCTTCCCTATCAGACCAAGTGTTGGATGTCATAGACGGGAGAGTGTTTAAATTAATTTTAAGGGTTGTTTTAGTAACTCCTAAAAATTGAAGCAAGGAAATTGACATTTTACAATAAAAAAAATTGCAGGTGATTTTTTATTATAGTATTAGGTGCATATCCTAGCATATATAATCGTTGAATTTATTTTAAGGGTTTTTGAGCATACCTCAAATACTATAGTTAATCAAGGAAATCGACATTTGCTAGAAACAAAATCACGTTAGATTTCTCAAATACATTATATTGGTCAAAAATCACTTTCCAATAAATGTTGAAACATTAAGGGATGTTAAAACAACACTTGAAATTAATTTAATGACCTTTATTGCTAAGGCAGTGGTCAGAAAACTACTGCCGGGCGGCAGACCTAGCTGCCACAGCGGAATGTCCAAACCGCCATGGACGCTTCCATTATTACGCAGTTCGAGTAACGGGGATTAAAATTCAAAACAAAAAGTTCTCAATTTCAAAATTAGCTTCCTGAAACCTCGAAATTCAAAGTCTGTGAATTCTTACGATCAAAAGGAATCTAAAAAATGTTTTAAAGTACTAAAAATCAATGCATGTAACACTTTTAGTTTAAAATTGAGTTTTTATTATATTCCATCAAATCATTGATTTTTAACGTCCCAAGTACAAGTCTAGATGTATTTAATCTCCAAAAAGTCACAGATCTCGAATTCGAGACTTATAAATCGCTAATATAAGAATAAAGCGGGACAGGTGAAAAAAATGTCTTGGGTCAAACATATAGGAAATAAAATGATGTTTCATTTCAGTAGTTTAATACAAAAATCGCTTGTGATTTTGTTTGCTAGAGAATGTCGATTTACTTCTATGAATGTACATGGGATGTTAAAAAACCCTTAAAATTGATTTAATGACCTTTCCTGTTAAGCGATGTTCTCCATATTGATACTAAGGTGATTTCCTAACGAAATAGTATATTCCAAAAATTTTACGTGATGTTGGCTATCAGGAAATATCGATTTCCTGACTTAAATGTTTAAGAGATATTATCAGTAGTATAATCAAAAAATCTTTTGTCGTATTTGTTATATTTAATAGCCTGATTCTCGATTAAAACGAAAAGTACGTGTCTTATTAAAAAGTATTCCAAAGCAATGCAGAGTTTGTCGCCAAACATTACATTGTATCTTGTGCCGTTTTCCATCAATTAAAATTTTCAACTTCATTTTTATGATTAAAAGGAAAACTACACATCTTATCGAAAAATAGTCTCAAATAAATTTTCAGATCTTTCCTAGGTAAACCATTTTATAATAATACAATATTATTGTATTTTGTATCATTTTTCTAGAGAATTAAGGTTTCGTATTATGTATTCAGTGGATAAACCCAAAAGCGTTTGTCAAAAAAGGCTCGTAAACGATCTTGATGTTTGTTTTACGTCTGTAAAACCGCATTCCAAAAAGAAATCGACTCCGAGTCGTCTTTCAAAAGCTATCCAGTATACAGACGACGACGTTAACGATAGACGCACTAGGCACCGTCTTAAAATCTATTTTTTCGGCCTGAGGAGGTCTCTAAACGTCGAAAATGAGTGAAATCCGTGATAATCAGTTTAGACACAAAACTTCTTATTATGATAAGAATGTAAAAACGTATAAAAGTCAAATTTAAAAGTAAAGAATATTTCTTACGATAGGAATGTAAAAGTGTATAAAAGTTTGCATTCAAAAATAAAGAATACATATTACTTCACATAATATGACATTTATTATCTGCTGGGAATCGAAATTATGGATCATCTTCAACTTTGTCAAAATCTTCTGATTTCCTATCATCCCAAACAGAGGAGTCAAATTACTCAAATTTACTCATAGCACTTATATAGTACTCTTCACATACAAATTGACTTGCTTCTCTTCAGTAAACAAAATTAGAAAAATATCATAAGAATCACGACTTTTTACGACGTCAGATTTGCAGCCAATCGATTGGCACGATGCCCTAAGAACTTTGTCAAGATTGATAACCGTAGGCCAGAGAGTAATGTACTGTCGGAGTTCTGCAAAAAATCTGCGGTAGATATATGATAATGGGAATAATCCTTCGATATCTTACCCTTTATGGGTGTTACTCGTTTATAAGCGCTTTTGGATCGAGTTCAATTCGTCTCATCCCCAGTATCTTCCACACACCGACCACAGATAGGATCTAGCCCCATTGGCACACGAATCTCTTGACTACAAAACGATATTTCATTAGCACAATCAAACTTATTTATTTGCTACTCGCTATGGCAAGAAAGCTCCGTCTCGACAAAGCGAAAACCTTGCGCACGATATGAGGCGGTACGTAACAAGCTCACTAGAATATAGTTTCGTTTTCGAGAATGAATATCTTATAATAAACACTTTCATATTTGTAAATTCTCATCAGAGAAGGTATAAGATTTGTGTAAAATATGAACTCCCCAGCTTTTTTTAAATGTCCACGTTTCGAGACCCTCTGAATCCTAAAGAACAGGGTTTTACGAATGTGTTTTTCTGTATGCACGTATCTGAATGGATGTAGAGATGTATGTATTTGCGTCTGTCTGTCTGTGAGCACCATAACTTTTGAAAAAATCATTCTATTAGATTGGCCTTTGGTACACTCTTTTTAACTGTCCTAAATTAAAGGTCAAGTTCGTTGGCCAGACATTTTTGATGAAAACTCAAAAAGTGAGCGCATTTTAAATATTTTAGATACCACTTTTTCCGAAATTCAAAAATTTTATGTATGGATATTTATAGTATTCAAAAAATCGAATAATTTATTCAAATGACTTTTTTCTTAAAGTCAAAATTACCAGAGTTATAGCATTTAAAAAATTCCAAAAAACATACGAAAATTACCATTTTAAGCCAAAGCACGATATGAAAGAAAGTCATGAGAAGAAAAATGTTGCTTTTCAAATGCCTAACCAAATTATTCTAACAACTTTTTGAATTTTCTTGAAAAATTCAAATTTTGAGAGCATAACAAATAATGGAAAATCCAAAAATTACATTTTTCGGCCGAATTATGCAAAATACGGTAAAAAAATATTAAACGAAAATTGTGTAATTAAAAAATAACTACAAATTTTTTGCAAATCACTTTTTGATAGGATGCGTAGTTTTCTTTATTATTGTGAAAAACATCATTAAAGCCAAAAAAAATTCTGGCCGCTGCGTGGGCACATTCTCATCACAACTTTGTCTTTTAATTTCTTTTTCGTTTCGTGTCTGGGGTTTCAAAAATTGTTTTAAAATGTTTTAATGCTATTTTTTATGATTAAAACCATTAACAAAACTATCTAAAAATTATTCCTCACAAATTAGTTCATTTTTACATTCCTATCAGAGAAGGCATTAGATTTGTTCAAAATTTGACCCATATTCCAGTTTTTGTGAAATATCCACGTTTTAACACGCACTAAGTCCAAAAAAAAGGTTTTCACGAATGTGTCTGTATGTATGTCTGCCTGGGAGCACGATAATTTTTGAAAAAATTAATCTATTAGATTAGCCTTTGGTACACTCTTTTAGTGTCCTAAGCTAAATATCAAGGTTGTCAGTCAGCCATTTTCGATAAAAATACTAAAAGTGAGCGCATTTTGAATATTTTTGAGACCAATTTTTATTCCAGATTCAAAAACTCTCTTTACATATATTCTTATTATTCAAAAAGTCGAACAATGTATCCTAATGACTCCTTCATAAAACTAAAAATTACCAGAGTTAAAGCATTTACAAAATTCCAAAAAACACATGATGATGAACATTTTAAACAAAATAACACAAGATATGATAAAAGATAAGAGAAGAAAATGTTAATTTTCGATAGACCTACAAGTTTTTCATGACAACTTTTTGAATTTCTTTGAAAAATTGAAAATTCAAATTTTAACAGCACAAAAAATAATCAAAGAAATCACCAAATTACTGTTGTCGATGCTTTGACCTTTAGTTTTGAAAAGTCTGCGATGAGACTATGCCCGCTAAGCAGGCAGATTTTTGTTCATATAATGGTTAGCTTTCATACTTTTTGGAAGATCTGTACCTATTTCTATTTAAAAAAAGTGGAAATTTGTAGGAATGGCGAGTGTGTTACCTGCAATAATTTAAAAGGCTGGTATTGATTTGGCAGCATTTTTCAGCAACGTGAGACTACAATCAAACATACCATATACGTATGTTAACAGTTTCTGGAGTTAACTATTTCATTACCTACTTGAGGACATTTATAATTTTTGTCACATTAAATCCCAATGAGGATGTTAAACTTTAATGCACTGATTTGATTCACGGATTTTGTGTTTTCTTTGTACTGAACTTAACATTGCCATGTTAAAGTCGCAAGATTTGTGATTTATGTATGAAACGTTCTATACGCAATTTTGAATAGACTTTTCTCGGAGTACAAATAAGGATCAAAGTATTGGGCAGTGGATAACCAATTAAAAATACATTTGAAAATAACAACTTCATTTCTATGTAGATTTTAATTGTTCTTCCATTTCGCAAGTAATTGATTCTCTTTAAGTTCGAAATTTGACTCTTGGCATTTAATGTGGCTCTATATTTTCTCTGTTGAGAAAAACTATAAGGGCCGTTTTCACTATCTATGATTGAATCCATAGTTAACTAATCATGATTATTTTTTAATCAACAACTTAATCATGATTAACTTGTGAAATTTTCCACAATGTATTTTTAACCTTCTGGTAAGCTAACCGTAGACCCTGTTCCGCGAGGGCATAGAAAGGAGTGGTATCAGCCTATGAGTTTGGTGACTAATGGTGAAAGGAGCTACTATATCTGTATCTAATGAACTGCTTTACAGTGTTGTATGAAAACATATTTATTTTATTGTAACTCTTTCTGTGCAAGTATTTTTCACAAATTGATTTTATTGCGTATTTGCTTTTCAAAAAACATTTTTTTAAGGAACACAAGTCTGTTCAAACCTCTTTGTGCGATTTTGTTGCATAATTTGTTTTTTAAAGTTTATGTTGGTTTAAAAAATGTATTTTTAAACACCCAAGAACTCCTTAATAGGGAGATTTTGCATAGCGTTTCGTAGGATACGGTAAACTCTGCAGCCACATGATGACAGTTCTGCACATGCTCTGTGAGTTTAGCATTACCATTTTCCGCTATCTCACGTTTCTTATTGTATCATTTAGCGTTTTCTGTATCGAATGAAACGCTATGCAAAATCTTCCTGCTAACGAACATTGTATAGCGGAAAACGGCAATGCTAAACTAGCTGAGCATGCGCAGAAACGTCATCACGTGATTTTAGCGTTTACCGTAAGCTACGGAACGCTATGCAGAATCACCCTAGTGTGTGTCATGAATGGAAGCCCGTGAGTAGACCCGTGCATATTCGCAGTGCAGTTTGCGCTGTCACCTGTTATATTCACACCCTATTGGTATATTTTGAGTTTTTGACATTTCGATGTATATGTAGGTTAGGTGCGTTTGTGCTTTTATTTTGTTGGGTGTGTATCACGTGATTGAGTTAAAACGAGAAAGAAAATGGCATCAAAAATACGAAAAGGATCTAGAAAGTGTAAGTGCTACACTGAAAAAAAAAAATCTCAGCACCAAGTAAAAGGCTTTACTTGAATCCTATTTCTTAGCATCAAGAAAATTTTCTTTAACAGAAGTAATTTTTATTTAAACCTGGCATATATCTTTTGTTGATCTAAAAAATGAACTCTTTGGCTAAATTTTCTTGATTGAAATACATATTTGTTATATTCAAGAAAATGATGTCCTTAATTCAAAGGTTAAAGTGTCTTTGAAATGTGATTATACGTTCAAAGTAATATATATTTGATTCAAAGAGTTCAATTCTCTGAACTGATTCGGACACATTTTAATCAATAATTTTCCATACTTGAATTAAGAATTTAGATTTATTTCAATCAAAGAAATAATAATTTAATTCAAATACAATATCTATTTTTCTGTCACAAAGGGTTCATGCATTTATAGCAGTGGAGCATTTATTTAGATGAAAAAGGTACTGTGTTTACATAAATTCTTATTTCTCCAGCGAAAGAAAATATTTTATTTGATTACTAGAATTAAATTATTCATAACAAATAAACATTTGTTCCAACGAAGAAAATATTATTTTAAATCCAAAATTTAACAATTTGGCGTCATTTGTTTCAATTCAATACTTCTTTAGATTAGAGAAATATATTGTGACATTAAATATATATGTTTTTGATTTGAAGAAATATTTCTTTGGTATTTATGGTGATGTTTAAATACGGTTTTCTGCCTTACAATTTCGGTGGCGCGGTAGTGCCGTGGTTATATTATTATTATTAATATTCTGGTTAGAGACCGTCATAGCCCCCGATGCTTGGGTGATCCCGTTGCGTCCCCTTATAAGCCTTAAGCATGGCCCCAAATCCCTCTCCATAAAGAGATCACCGCAGCCACGCTGTTGGTTGATATATCAGACTCACTGATGCAGAAGCTGCCTGTGAGTGATACACGTTTCCCCGCAATCGCAGAGCAGTGACAGAGAATATGAGTGGAAGTCTCATTATCCTTTCCGCACAGACGACAGGGGGGACTTTCTTCAAGCCCTGTTTGTGATACCGGAGGTTTCCGTATCTTATAAACATTTCTGTTAGGACTTTGAGTACATTTCTCCGGAGCTTAAGTATTTCTTTCGCTCGATAAGGGCTTAGCTTTGAGCCCAAGAGTGTTTCAGCCTGTCTGCAGCCAGAGACCGCATCCCACGCATTCTGATGTTCCGCGAGCATCCAACTGTTAATATATTCAGTGACGAACCTACTGGAAATGCGTACAACTGCCTCAGGTTTAGTAAAATTTTCCTTTGTTGTTGATCCAGAGCAGAGTGACTCGGTTTTCTGTCGCTGGGTTATTCAGTGCCTCAAAGCACTCCCATACTAGCAGCAACGTGGTCCTTGTTCCATTCAGAGCCATCATAGCAGCCCCGCTATCTGAGCAGATGCGAATGTTTCTTTTTCCGCCATGCTCCATTCCCTTATAGGCGCACTGGAGCAAGGACATAATCTCAGATTGTAGAACTGTTGCGTAGGACCCCATCGCAATTGTGAAGCCCATTCCGTTCCTTCTACGATATACAGTCTGTCAAGTTAAAGCGTGGGTGGCTTTACTCGCAGTCGGTAAGGTGTATCGACATGATTTTGGTGTCAAAATATTAAGAAGAGCTCCCT
>NC_046660.1:92699104-92733591 GCF_010883055.1 Belonocnema kinseyi | reverse complement strand
GAAAGAGGGAGCTCTTCTTAATATTTTGACACCAAAATCATGTCGATACACCTTACCGACTCCGAGTAAAGCCACCCACGCTTTAACTTGACAGACTGTACACCTGCTCCAGCGTCCTCCTTGTTCCTGGAGCCATCTGTAAACCAGTTGTCTCCATCACTGTGCAGGTGTGCCTTACCGTTAGCCTATTTCTCTTTCGTGGATTGGCTAACTCGGTACTTCTTGTCGAAGAGGTAGCGATATGTAGACATTTTGTCCCGGAGCATGCTCGTGTGCGATCATGGCCGCCCTGATCACCTCTCCAGAGGTGTAGTTAAAGGCTCCTTCGATGTCGATGAAGGTTCGTATCGAGAGACCTTTCTGCTTCAGATGTCCTAAAATTAGGTTAACTGCGGTGGCTAGGGCCGTCTCAGTCGAGTGACCAGCCCTATAGGTGTGTTGTTGCTTGTGAAAAGGCCTACTTGACAAGACCTTATCGCGGATATATCTGTCAACGAGTCTTTCCACTGTTTTTTGTAGGAAAGATGTGAGGCTAATGGGTCGGAAATCCTTGGGTAAAGTATAAACGATCCTGCCTGCCTTCGGAATAAAGACCACTCTCGCACCCGTCCATGCCGCCGTAACATAACCCAACGTCAGACTAGCCCTAACAAGTCTCACAAACGTCCCAATGAGGATCTCACCAGCCCTCTGTAAGAGGACTGGATATATATCATCCGGACCGGGACACTTGTAAGGACTGAAGGGCCCACCTGACCCTGGCTGGGGTGACAATCTCGTTAGCTACCCGCAGTTTTGGGGCCAGTTGGGCCACAGGCGGCTTTGATTGCATCGGAGGTGCCGTACCCTCTTCTTCTTATTTTGTGAAGCTCGGAAAATGTGCCTTGATCAGTTGAGCCAAGGTGTCCCCGTCAGACTCTGAGTATCCCCCGCCGGGCAATTTTAGAGTCCCGAGAATAGCATTCGGATTTCGAGAGAGCAGCTTGCTCAGTCTGGCCGCCCCTGCTCAGACTACTACAGACTACAGTCTGTTCTTCATGGATTTCTGACCCATTTAGGGCCGATGGTACAGCGGATTCCAACAAGAACTCAATCAGTGAGTGATTTGAGAGAGTGTGTTCACCTAAGACTCTCCACTTCTTGATGTGATCTGTAAAACTACTGGTACAGAGAGTGATGTCAATTACTTTTTCCCTGACCGAATTACGAAACGTCGGGGTGTTCCCCGTATTAAAAATATCTAAGCCAGTGGCCATTAGGTATTCCAATAGGTCATTACCTCTTGAGTTGATGTCCGTGCTACCCCAAAAAGTATAGTGGGTTTTAGCATCGCACCCCAGAAGAAGAGGAAGACCCCTTATCTTGCAGTATTCCACCAGTGTACGTACCTACACTGGTGGATTGGTATCGCTGTCTTATGGAAAGTAAGCCGATCACATGAGTTGCCTTCCTATTCCTTTAAGATCCGTGACTATCACCGTCAGGTCTCTGGAACATAGCTCAAGCGGCGGGACAACATTGACTCCCTTCGCCAGTAGGCAAACTCTTGGATTGGCCGCCTTGGGGTCCCTATAAAAAAACCCAGTCCTCCCTAAACCCCTAATAGTATCTCGAACTAACCAGGGTTCCTGGATTAGTCAGATACCTGTGTGCTTAACAGCCATGCCCCTCTGCAAAACTGCAGAGGCGCCTTTGCTATGATGCAAGTTAATCTGGGTAATGCTTAGACCGGGAGCAGTCATTTAGGCCTGGTCCCGACCTTCCTGTCCACTGACAGGCTCCTCCTTCCCCTGGCTGGCAACTTTAAAGTTGACTTGTCCAAAAAGGTAGAAGGGCCTGTTGTTGAGGACCGCAAGGGCCCTCACATGTGACTCAGGAATTTGCACAACTAGGAGATGTTTAAATTCTCAACCTGAGTCCATCTCCTGAGGTCTATCGTGTATGACGATCCGCCAGGACGCTGTCTTAAGTGACGGGTTGAATCCCTCCAGCCGACGGAAAACCACATGCGGGTCTATCAGTTTACCTGGAAACCACGCGGTAGCCTTAACCATCTTCTTGAGCAACTCAACTTCACCAACCTTAAGAGATGCGCCTTCCCAAGACTTTGTCTCGGCCTAAGCCTTGTATAGCCAAGCTTTAGCCACTGGGTCAACAGCCACAAATACAAAGACTTCTCCCCTGCAGAAATGGGTCTTGAATTTTGGCCATTGATCTGGGGACACTCTTTCGAGCGCCCTCCAGGTAGCCTCCGTGAAGAGCTCTAACTGCTCTCTAGTGAGCAGCGAGTCCGGGTATCTCGTATCCTTTAGCACCATAGTCAGGGGGTCAGTCCTCTGAGCGGACGTCAGTCCGACCCCCGACGACTCTCTGTTCGTTGGCTGCTGTACCGCCTTGTGTCTCTTTACAGGCTTAGCCCCCCCCCCCCCGGCGGGGTGCCCTCTGAGCCCCTTCCTCGCTCTTGAGCGTCAGTGCTGGTTATCGGCGTTGTGGTCGCCGATGTGCCAGGTTCTGCAGCTGCTTCACTAGCCTGCTGCGTTTGTCTCCTCAGTCTCCTTTACAGGAAACCGTTTATGCGTTTCTTCTTATTGGGGGACTGATTGACCACTCCCGTTTCCATAGCCTTACTCAGAGGGTCCGTCACATCTTCAGCTCCCGAAAGAGCTGAAGGCACAGCCGCAACCTGAGTAAGGCTTACCTCAGAGGCAGATTGGGATGAAAGGGTTATGCTAGACCCGTTAGGAAACAGGCCCCCCGCCAACTCCCTTTCTCCTTCTTCTTTTGGAGTTTTTGCGTGATCCATTTTGGTTCCCACGAGTAGCTAGGGAAATAAAAGGTTCGCGTCTCCAGAGCCCCTCATGCAAGGGTAAGACTAATTACTCGGGGAGGCCGTCCGGTGTCCCCGAGAGGCCATTAGGACACCTTCGTAACACCTAGGCGCAAAAGTACCATGGGCACGATCACTCTACACCCATGGCTTAGGGGGGTGGTCACATTGAGCGAGAAACTCAATAAATACCCGTTCGCAAGCCACCATACCAACGGAGGGCTTTTTCTTGGTCACTGCGCAGGACGCAGGTCATTACCGTGCCGATTCCAGAAATTGGAGATCGGTCTGGGAGAGACCTCGACCCAGGGATCCAGAAGGCTCGTGTTGGCTAGGCTCTTTCAATCTTCTATCATGCTACAATCATGCACACCAGGAGTACCTGTTTATAGGGATCCTTCTCAAAACACCCAGGAGACCCCGTTTATAGGAGTCCTTTCATCCACATCCATACGCATGCAGGCCGAGGTCCATTTGACCCCTATTTTCCATACACTTAAACCTCCCCACAAGGTCTTACAGCCCCTAGGGGAGGGTGCTGCGGTTAACGCTGGGAACTTTACACTCGATGGACCCAAATTCAATTTCTGGTGGAGGTGGATTTTTTATCGAATTTTTCTGTTTCAGGTTCATCAAGATTTTAAATTATGTGATTTGTTTAAATTAAATATGCATTTTAATAACAATGGTATTTATAATTTAGGCTAAAAGAATCCAGTTGCTTATTTAGGAAAATATGTACTACAATGAAGTACTAACTACTTTATTGCACTAGCGCATGGTCTAGGCCGAAGAAATACTATTTTGAATCGGACATATATTTTTGTGCTTCAAATATTCAGAAATTTGCTGTGGGGATATAGTTTTTTAGCCTATAAAATATTTGCTTCACCTTAAAATATATTTCTTTCCTTTAATTCATATTTCCCCATCTCAAAGAAATATTCATTTCAATTCATGGCACATTCATTTGAAACAATGAGTCATCCATTTAGTGTCAAATGTATATTTTTTGTCTTCAAATAATATTCCTTTGATTTAAAGAAATATTTCCCTTCGACCAGCAGGTCGTATTTATTTGCTTTAAATAAATGTTTCTTTCAAAATAAACAGGACTTTCACTTACTTCAGCCAAGTAAAATTCACTTGATACCAGTAATCCTTTTTTTTTCAGTGTACAATGACGTAAATATAATCATTTGTCGCGTACTTAAGTAAGAAATAAAGTTCATTTTAGTAAAATAAATATTGTAAGTTATTATGTTTAAAACACAAGTTCAAAACTTCCAACGCGTGTTGAGATCGTTGAGATGGCAACAGTCAGTAGGCAGGTGCGCGAGTCTGCTTACCGGTTTCCATTCGTGGAAAACATGAACCCATCAGCTGCTGGCGGTACTGTATGATACTACGCGTTTTATCCCTTTTGAATTACTTGAATCAGTTAAGTTTCAATTAGTTATTTTAACTATTACTCATTTAATTAATTAGTCAAATTAGTAAATTAGCTAATTAGTTCAAGTTACTTAAAGTAATATAACTGAAATATCGTGAAGCTAATGGGTTAAGCAATTCTTGGAAGTTAATCGTCCCACTTCCCACTTGCAGGGATACTGCGCCTAACAATATCTTGGTCCTACCTATTCCTTCGTACCCTGGTTGCAATTAAATCTAGTTTCTACGGATCTCTGTTTTAACAACGATGCTTCCATCTCTGATACGCTAAACCATATAGATCTCGTACGTAAAAAGTTACGCGTTGCTTACTTGCTTTGCCGAAGCATCTTTCGAATAACGTTAATCCAAACAATTATGTGAATTGGTATTTTCTAAAATGAAAAGACAAAGAAAACAAATATTTTGAGAACATATTTTATTTTGAGCTATATATCAAAGGTAAGAGTTTCGGGGTGGGGGGGGGGGGGGCACCAGAGCTGGTTGAGAACATCACTGAAAAGAAGACCATAAAAAATCTTTGAAATGTGTGTCGGGTTTTTCGGGCGAGGTGATTCCTCCGTGGGAACTGCTGGATCCGCACCCATATACTGTCGCACTGCACTTTAACTAAAAGTAGAAGTTAATAGGACAGCTATATCCACAAATTTTCCATTAAAGTTTAGTGCAAATTTCATGTAATATCTTAGTTATTTCCAAACTTAAAGAAATGAGGGAGACTAACATTTTTAATCTCCTTTGGCATCCAAATAGAGTTACCACCTCTCTGGGTTTGAGATGCAATCTCTGGCTCTCCAAGCAAACGTGAATTTCTGCGGTTCAATGTGTTTTCCAGTGTACAATCTCTGGGCGAGAGGTTGGACTGATGTGGTAATCCTAAATTCAAAGGAGCATTAAATGTCCTCGTTAAAAATTATTTCCTGATTCGAATTAATTCTCTTGTTCTATAATAAATAGAGAAATTAATAATGATAAAGATGGCCAGTTTGACCGCAAAACGTCTCCCCAATCGCTTTTTACTATGTTCTGTAGAGATCGCAAGAAGACTGAAATCCCGTTGGATTGGAGGACGTAATGGCGGAAGCCATCCGGCGGCAACAAACTGGAACGGCCGAGGATTCGGGCGGCTTTAATTATCCCGCGGCCTCCTAACGTGCAATTAATTCCGAATGCGGTTTAGTTTAGCGTACGAAGAGCAAACAATGTATTACCCTCTAGACCGCCTAAACGTAGGTGGTTACGGTGGATGGGAGGGCCACTTTGTGCAAATAGGATGGATATGAAGATAGTGGATGCTTTCCCCTAGCTCCTGACCTCTCCGTCTTCCCCCCGTTTTCCCATCAACCGTTCTCTTCCTCTCTACCCCTCACCCCACTCTCTTATATCCTCTTGTATCTTATTCGAATCCTCCACCATGCAACCTCCACCCTCTGCAAAGCAGGGTTAATGCTCTGTGAATTTGTGATTGCTTCTAATGCTAATCTGTGCTTCAGTCTTCAGTCCCATTGCACTGTATGAGAGTAAGGTGGAATAGAATACTCTATAGATCTTTTCCTTCTTAAGTGTTTCCCATCAGCTCAGCATTTTAACAATGCTTGCATGCTCTATTGAAATAAAGTGGGACTTTAAACGAATTCTAGTTTTAGATTAAATATTGCCCTTTTAGAGACATTAAGTTGTGTTAAAGAATATTCTATGTCTTTGTTTTAAATGCGATAAGGGTGCTGCATTTCTGTATCAAAAAATCAACTACTGGAAATAGTATTTTTGCTGCATCTACGCTGCCATCCGAACAAAAAAGATATTTTACTGGCATGTTTATGAAAAACGAATTTGGTATCATTGGATTGGATCAGAATACAAATAAAAAAGATCCTGAGGTACTTTTGTGTACTTGTTTGCTTAGTATTTTTAACCTTTCGTGGTTAATTAAAACTCGTAAGTCCATTTTAAAATAGAAATTGTTTAAAAAATCGATTTTTTTAATGCAAAGTATGGAAGAGCAAATTATTTTTACCCAAAAAGTGTATTCGAATGAATCAAAATTGTAGTCGATATGATGGTTCTTTGGGCAAAAATGTTGCTCAGGCAAGAAATTGGTAACTTATTTTGTCTTTTAAGGCTCATCGTAAAGAATACGGTGAACTTAAAAGTCAAATAAAGATTAAAAATTCTGGTTGATTTTAATTACGGATCTCGGTTTTATTTTCAAACTTCGAAGAAATTACGCGGCAAGAGTGCAACTTACATCCTCGTTCGAGCTACGAAACTGAAACTTACTGAGTGTCTACGCAGTCGCCAGAAACAGAAGGCTCCCGACGTAATGTTTTTTAAAAAGAAATTTAAAAAAGCTAATTTCTGTTTTACCTATCTAATAAATCTTTAAATTATACTTTTCAAATAATAATACATCTAGCATCCATAATTACGTCTTTTATAATGTCACGGCTTTTAAAAAATGTGTAATTTCTACAAAAAAATTATCCTGAACAGTGTCCGATCGGCTCCCGACCATGAGATATAACCAGGGTTTGCGCGGACAGTAACCGGCCGGCTCCGGACTAGGTGATTCGAGAAAAATGTAGCCCGGCCGGCTTCTGCCTGGTTCCAGTCCATGAAACCTAGTCAGGGGTAGCCCGGCCGGGATCCGACCAGAAACATTGTGTAGGGCCAACCGGGGAAGGTTCTGACCGGGGTTGTAATTACACAAATGAACAACAGACCTCACTTATATTCAACTGTACTCACATTTAATTTCTACTATTCAGGGACAAATTTGGATAAAGTACCATCAAACCTTGCACTTTACTCAAAAAAAGCAATCGAATCGAAGAATTATAGATGATTAATTTAATTTCGAATATGGAACAAGATTTAAAGAAATGAAAACACTTTGAGTTTTCAAATACGCTACTGTTTAGGCCTGTATATCAAATTCAATATGAATTAAGTTTAAAATTTCAACTACCGTTTATGCAAATTACTTCATATACATTTGTATTAAATTTAATACAGATTTTTCTAACAGTATATTATTTGTCGAAGCTCAGGAAAATTTTTACTTTTTCTTAAAAAAGTATTTCTTTAGATTAACATCATTCTTATTCACATCTTAGGAAGGTTTGAAAGTTCCTGGGATAAAGAGGGATCTGAAAATGATTATTTTTTCTTCTGCAAGTGTTTCTCTGGATGAAGGTACCTAGTTCCTACTATAACATATGGAAGATTTAAAACTTTGTACGAACGACAGGAAATTTTTTTAAATTAAAAAATTTACGGCTTCTGAAAATTGGAAAATTTCTTATGTTGGCCTCAAATTCATTACAGTATATTTCAAATTGATATTAGATGAAGAGTTGTCAGCTTCTGCATAGGTGCTTTTATAGAAAATTCATAATCTGAAGCCTAATATGAATAACACTAAAAAACTTTTTAATGTAAAGTGTTGGGTTGAAATTGGAAATTTTGCTATGTTCGCCTCAAAATCAATACAATACTTTCCAAATGTACTTTAATACATCAACGCATATTTTATAGCTCCTGCATAGTTACTTTCGTAAAACATTTAATATATGCAGTCTAATAGGTATGACAGGGAATATTTTAGGAAATTTTAAAATTAGAGATTTGTTTTAAATTGGACATTTTTTTGTGTTGGTCTTAAATTCGCTATATGTTCAAATATAGCAATAAACAGATTTGCATAACCTTAACACTCTTGGAGTTTTTTCAAACGCAACAGAAACTCAGGGTTTCATGCTTAGTAGTAGACCGAAGTTGGCTGTGCCAAAGCTGATATGCAATAGCGCTCATGTTATTTTTATTGTTGCAATCGCATCAAACAAGCAGAATTTATAATATACTGAAATTAATATCTCCGGATAACACTTTTACCAAAGGAACTTCTGATTGAGAAACTTCCAGAGAATATCCAGATTTATTTCTTATTACGTACATGGAAGGCGAAAATTAAAGAAACCCACTTTCATCTGGAAGGCAAACAATTTTTTATGGAAAATACTTGAAGTTGTAAATAATTAGCAGCAAACGGATTATGGATAAATGTATATTCAAATTCATTGGCCATATTGTACAGAGTAATTCTTTATAGATGAGTCCTTTTTCATTATTTATTTCCTTCTTTAGTTATGTATCTGGATCTGAAACGTCATTTAATCACTAATTGTATGTTTGTAGATTTTTTAAATCCGAAATTATTATACACTTTACTCTCTTAAAACGTACCAGTGACATATCACTGGTTGAAACAGCCAGAAGTGTATTTAGTCGTACGGGATGTCGTTCGTCAACTGGTTAGTTATTATTTATCATTCACCACTTTCGTGCTAAGCTTTGCAAAATTATCCTTTACAAACCAAATTTTACTCTCACAACAATAAATGAGGGCCGGGCTGCAGTAAAATAGGATATAATATATTGCGCCTAACTATGAGAAGGGCCATTATTACGTCGACGTGTCGCGTCACTCAAAGTCAAACTCATGTGGCCAGGGGCCTTCCGACATTCAAGCGATATATATCATATCCCCTGATTATTGTATAGCCAGGGCAGCCAGGCCCCAAATATTTCTGACGCGAACACTAGTACATAATAAAGTTTGTTTAAGCTCGAGAAATGTACAAAGGCCCGGCGACGCGGCCTTGTAGAGTGCTATATCACTGGTTAAACCTATCATTTGGCGTCATTAGTATATTCCCTAACGCCAACTAACGCTGTTTTAGTTAATTTATTTACTGGTTTAACTAGCCAAATTTGGAAAATCACTAGTTTAACAGTAATAATTAAAATACTGATTCAACCAATGACAATTTCACTCAGATATAAATTCAAGGAAAAAGTTCGTGGCGCTTGTACCTTTCGGTCTAAGTCATTTCACAGGATGATAGTATTATTGAAAAAATATTTTTCTTTTCCAAATCAAAAGGAACAGCTTTAGAAACATAACAAAGATAGGAATCTGCTGAGGATAATGAGGGTGATTTACAAAATAGATATAACCAGATTCGGATAGGCAGCGTGCGATACAGAATTTTGGGAATAGTCGATAGAAAGAGAAAGAGTAGAATATTTCGTGCAAAGCGAAGAACTACGATTCGTGCAATTATCGGCTGGCATCAAAAGTGCTGGGTCTGGCTCGTCTACCAAATGGGAAATAGCAGGTAAACTGCAAAGCCGGGGACTATGGTATTGCGGCCGCGGACCATCAAATGTACGGAGTCCATGAACTTGCGGACCAACGGGATCTTATTTGAGAAAAGCGTGACAAGACAAACGGCAAAAGATAATTGGGTTCCGGCGAAAATAACCTTTTCGTACTTTATGAAATTTACCCAAATGAGAAAGTTCGCGGTTCTTACTTAGAAACGTATTTCGTGTTTTTCAAATCTTCGTAACAATTGATCTAATGTCCTATGTTTAATTTACAGTGAAATGTGTTAATTTCAATCAAATTTGATATCTTGAGTGTCATAAGAAATTTTCTGCTATATTGTGTCAACTGTTTTGAAGTTTGATGTTTTCGAATCAGATTCCAATTTTGGCGCTTAAATATTCTAGAACAAACGACTTATTGAATATTTTTCTCATTCAGAAAGAGTCTGTCTTTTCAGGGTTAATTTAGTGAGAAAAGGGAAATTTTTTTCTTATGTCACTTGTTTAAAGCTTTTCTAAAAAATGTTGAAATAGAAAAAAGTAGTACTAGTTGAATGATTATTAGAACTAGCGATACAATAATTTTATGGAATGTCCCTATATCACGTGATGCTGTTTTTGTGATTTTTAACTCATGCCTTTCTCTTGTGACACTGAAGCTGATCGCTTCGTATTTTTAAATACGAAATCTAAATGTAATTTCATATAATCGTTAATCGAACGTTGAATAATCAGTTAAAACTACTTGATACTAGTATGATAATACTTTTAATTACATTCTGTAGAGATTTTTTTATTTAAGAAAATTTCTATAACTTAAAGATTAACTTAGATTAACTTAGACGGCGTCACGTATTGCAAAACCTTTGCAACACCTTTCCTATGTTACACTTTGTGATGTAAGGGTAGACCTCTCCCCCTTTCAGAGCATCACGCGTAATATGTGGATGCTTGCTTATTACAAAAAGATTGAAAATAAAACTATTTATCTGGAATGGATTGACAATCTTAAGACGTTTAAAAAATATGATTTACTGATATTTGCTTATTTAATTGGAGCACCATTTAAAGTTAAGGAAGGTTTCTTGTGTAATGAAATATTTCATGCTGTCCTTTCTCTGATGGTGTCACTATTATTTTTTGGTTACGATTTATGTCCGAGGATAGAATCTTGATACCAAGCAAACCAAAGACACAAAAGAGAAATGCAATGAAAGCGTTTGGTAGGCCTTGAACAGACCATTCGACTTGCTTCTTCGCCTCGGGACGGCGCCCCGAGACTGGTAAATGACGTCATTAACGAGGCAAAGTGCTGACGCGTCGAGACTAACTCCATCCACCCAGCACTCCTAGCTCCTGCTACCACCCAATCTTCTATCTCCAGCCTTTCCACCCCTTCAAGATCGATGCGTCGATTTCCGATGCTCCCCGTACCATGTACATAAAGTGCGATGGAATATAACGTGAATGTCCCTGTTCCGTGCTCTGCGATTCTCAACTTGAAAATACTCAGCGAAAACTTTCAAGAGGTTGGGAAAAGGGAAGATTTTTTTCATAAAGTGCTAACCTTATCCCATTGCCCCTCTCAAATTTGAAAGCTCCTATTTTATATCAAAAACACAAAGTTGAAGGCATTGTTTGAGAAAAGGGACATTTCGGGTAATTCATTTATACACTAGTTTAAATAAAAGGTAAAACGCTTTTTAATATGTTTTAACTTTGGACAAATAATGAAAACTGACATGGCATAAATTTGACCCTAAAAGACCATTTTTGGATCAGATTAAGGCCATGTGATCAGTGAGTCACGTGACCAGATTCCTACCTTACCGCCACTTTTTTATTTCCCAATTTGTTATCACACGAAATGCCAGATCGAGTTGAAAATTTGGGATACTAAGCAAGAAGCACTAAAAATGGTGGGTCTGGTCCTAAATTGGTATAATTATGAAACAAGTTTTTTGTTGTAAATAATCTTTTTTGGTTTTTTTTCATAATTATTAAAATTTAGGATCAGACCGACCTTTCTTAGTGCTTCTTATTTATTACCCCAAATTTTTAACTCTATGTGGTGCTTCGTGTGAAAATAATTTGGAAAATAAAAAAAGTGAGGGTAAGGTAGGAATCTGGTCACATGACCCACTCGTCACATGGCCTTAAAGAACATCAAAGTACGTATATGCTTTGAGCAGTAAACTAATTTAACTTTTAATTGCACAATTAAAATACTAACTTGTTTTCCCTACGTCTGAAACTGATTTTACATTTGCTTTGAGCACGTTACACGTTTGATAAAACATTTTTTCCGAGGCTATCGAGTGTCAACTCTCCCTCTTAAACGTCTAAAACACTCGTATCGTGAGTTGCGCTTTTATTGAAATTTTGCGAGATGCAAATGGTTCGTACATCCGAAGTGACGGTTTTTTCAATCGCTTTGGTCCTTTCTGTCAGGAGAGAACCGCGTCCTGGATGTGAACTTCTAGAATACGGTTAGCGAACAATTCCGCTTGAACCCCGAAAACCGTTGCGGATGGAGACCCCTACGGCTTCGTTCCTCGAATATCGCCGTGCCAGAAACCTATTGAAACACGGTAAAATATATATTTCATGCCAGCCCTCGAGATGGTAGACAGGGGGATTTTTTGGCACAACGAAAGGTAATCCACGTGTTATATAGAGTGGTCAAAAGATTTTTATTGAAAATTTGATGCTTCAACTCCAAAATTTGTGAGACTCCGAAAAAATGAAAATGTGTTTTTTACTTTGAAATAAAATGATATTTAGGTTTTGCGGATAGACCATATGGTTTAACATGTATTCTGATTGGGGAAAAATATGTTCTAGTAAAGGACCCTATACAAAATACATAGAAAAATATCATTCAGTGGTAAATAAATAAATAAATAAATAAAGTAAATAAAGTAAAGTAAATAAATATCATTCACACTGGTGAAGAGGAAAAACATACATTTTTTGAGATGGTTTGATCATGTTGAAAGAATGAAAGGAGAACGACTGACCAAACTTGTAAAGAAATGATAGATATCGCGTATGTTTGGTTTTTATTCTAATTTTTCTGTTTGTTGACAATTTGTTTCTAAAAACCAACATATTACTTTCTAATGATGTTTTGATGTTTTACAAATTTTTGAAAAAATGTATTATTCTATATAACTATCTCCTTTCAAAGTAAACCTGGAAAATTACAGTTTCTCCTACATTCTTTCGGCTGTTTAGTTATGATAAGATAATAATTTATGAAATTTAAAAATAATAGTCTTTGAAGAAGTTGATTATAGTTTAAAAATTTTCTTATTGTCTATTATTATCTTTTTCAGATTAAAACTACATTATATAACATTTTTTCACTCACGTGGTTTTTCGGGACCCTATAAAAGGAGCATACGAGGGTTGAATTAATAAAAATGATCAGGATGAATTCGTCTTTTGTATTTAGGTCTAATGAAAAACCTTAAACCTACAATCCTATACACCTAACATTAATGATTCTATAGCAAATTTATATGAAGGTATTTTTTCCCTGTGAGATATGCATGTAAAAATATATGGTCTTTGATTAAACCCTGCACTGAAAAAAATCTTTGGTTGTTATATAAGCAAAAATCCGTTTGTTTAAGCCTACCGAATTATTTTGTTGAACTTTTTCATGGATTTAAAAAATTGTTGTTAATTAAACAATTTATATTATTATGATATAGATGAAACTGTGATTAACCAAACGACTTTTACTGAATTAAAACATTTTCTATTCTTCTATTTTTCTTTAAACACGGAATATTTCGTTTTATTTTGTAAAACAATATAAAGAAGCTTTTTATGTTTAATGGAAATAAATTGCTATAACTGACACTATTCAAAAACCATACAAAATTATTTGATCAAAAAGAAGTTTGAAGAAGTGCATAAATCAAATCAACAATATGTCGTTTTCTGTGGCATACCATCCGACATCAACAGTAATGAAAACCAAGGCTTTAGGATGAAAAGCCAAACTAAATTGTTTTGTACAAGTAATACATGTTTATTAATAAAAATGTCCGCTGTAGCCAAATAAATGGTTTTGTCATATCAACTACTTTTTTAAAATGATAACCAACACTTTAGAAAACACA
The DNA here is from genome assembly GCF_010883055.1 of Belonocnema kinseyi. Taxonomy (NCBI): domain Eukaryota; kingdom Metazoa; phylum Arthropoda; class Insecta; order Hymenoptera; family Cynipidae; genus Belonocnema; species Belonocnema kinseyi. The sequence goes on along the minus strand of NC_046660.1, from coordinate 92,720,007 downwards.
ACGTTATTATTAAAAGAACGAAAACTGCTCAACGAAATCATTTTATTACCGTAAGTTTATTTTTTCTCAGTGTAAATGTCAATTGAATTCCAAATAAAAAGCACGGGTTCAGTTTTTTGGAGACCGCAAAAATATGGAGATGGAGAGTTTGAATAAAAAAGCTTAATTTAAAAAAAAGTTTCAATCCATTTTTAAACAACCCTGTGTAATAATCTATATAATAATTATTCTATAAAAGTACAGTATATAAGTGATTAGGCGGAAAAGCTTCTAAGGAGCGGCGCTGGCCATGATCTACACTACATCCTCTGAACTCTAGTAAAGAACTTTTATTGTAAACTTCTCTCTAAACTCAAATAGTTAAAGAGCGTTACATATATCAGCATCCATACATATTTCACATCATTGGAATTAAGTATGATCAGAGATAGCATTTTTCTTCAGCACAATTTATATTGACGTGTCCAAATAAAACGTTACTATATTTTGGTTGAATCAAATAGAAAGGCTTTTTACTGCAGATGGCGTTGATGTTCCTAATACTATTTATGTGGGAATATTCCAGCTTCCATACTTTGCCAGCGGAGATGGCCTCTTTTTATTTCATTCTATCCAGATAGCACCCTTTCATTTTGGCGCTTCGATATACTATTTCTCAGAATATCATTATTCGTATTTTCTCTTTTTTAAATATGTACATTTTTCACAATTTTGTTAAGTGCCTTCGTTATTTCGTAATATTATAAGAACTGCATCGTTTATAATGAGAATGGACGAAAAAGAGTCTAGTGAGAAATAAGACACGTTCATCTTGAATGATTTAACGAGGTTGCTTGCAGTTATTGCTGTGCGGTTCACAAAGCATGAAATGCTCGATGTTCCATAGATGCGCGATGTTAATTGCTGTGGTAGCTATGCAGGTACACGCGCATGTATTTGAGTTCATGTCGTCGCGTTGCAACCATGTTGGCGATCATGTTCGTAGGGTTTGATAGTTATTGTTGCCTAGAGAATTATCGGGTATGAATCCGGGTTTACGATTGAACTCGGTACCATTTGGGAACATTGCAGTACAATCATTCGAGAAACCTCTCGCTTTCACTTCAACGGGAGACGTTTAAGTGCTTTTACGGTAATATGCGTTATCGTGATGCAGCTTTGCACTCCACTTAAATACACACCCTTAATTACTCTAAGGGAAATTTAAGGCAAGTGTTGTTATAATCCCTGAGAATTTTGAAGCAGATTGATTTTATAAATTGGAAAGTAAGGATGAATAATTTAGTCCGTGATAAATATGCTCAATGAACATACTGAATAACGTTATTATCTTTAGCCCTATGTTTATGAATGGTCGACATTTACATAAAAATTTAAAGTAATTATTCTTGAAGCGCAATTCTGGAAGGTCTGCCACATACTCACATATTACAATTGTAAAGTTTAGGCTTCACGGAAAATTTAAATAAATACATTTTATACTCTTAGTATTAAACGGAGAAGTTATAGGTTGTAGAATTTGGTATTACAATATTGATTTTTACACGAGTTCGATAGTTATCTAGGATATAGCCGAGAAAATAGTAATATTGCCACAGCGATACGAAAAAATAATTTTTTATTATACCGCCATCATAAGTAAGATTTTAGGTATTGCGAACGATGTCTAAAAAAAACTTTTTAACATAGGCCCGCAATATTTTACGTAGGGTATTTAGGGTATTCATTTAGGGTACTTAGAGTGCTTAAGGTATTTTATTATTGACTTCTTATCTCACGCACATTACCGGACTCTGTCTCAGGACCATCTCGGTTTTTAAGATTAGGAGTCCATGCCACCTATTAGCACTTATGATTTAGAGTTAAAAAGATTAAATAATATAGTCCCACTGAGAGCAACTGCCTTCTAAAAATAGGTACAGACTCCGAGTAGTCGTGCGGCTTAAAGACACGAAGCGACTCAAGGATGACAGCTTTAAGGATGACAGCTTTCTGCATCCATCTTGCAAGTGCCTTAGCATATTTTTGGCCCGTGGCTATGGCTTTAAGGTTACCAACCAGTGACAGTTTCGCACCTCCGTAAGCACCGGTAACAAGGACTTTAAACGAATATTTTGTGTTTATTCGTTTCGGCTTCCTTTTAAGGTCTTGATACATCTTCTCCTTTTCCTTCTCTTTGGCAGTGATGTTCTAGTCGGTCGTAGCAAAAATTCTATCACGAAGATTGTTCGTTTCTCGAAATCTGAGAGAACGATTGCCTCAAGTATGCAACGGTGATTGCTGTCCGAAAGTCGTAGTTCCATGAAACTTGGCACTTCTCGTTTTGGACAATTGACTCTATCTCACTCTTTTAGTTTTATAGATTAGCACCCGCTCCTAATGAAATCCCATGGTTGTCCTTATGACAAACGTTCGCAGAGGGTATCCCACATGGACCGCCTCCTGTATTACAGCTTATATGAAAATTCCACAAAATGAAGCGCTAAATTATCAACCTGCTCCTCAAAATTTACATCTTACACTCCACATGGAACGAACGTTTATACACCCAAATAGCCTCCCCCTTTTACTAAAAACATGAAAAATCAATTGTTCAACGTTTACAGTTACAGCGTTTTTGGCAAAATATAAGAATTAAAACTCAAAAATTGAAATTTGCAATGCTTTCGATAGTTGTAGCAAAAGAAAATTGTGTTCACTTTGCTCTCTAAATAGTTTCTAAATTTGTTTAAACAATTAAATCTAAGAACAAAAATAGTAGAAAATTCATTTATTTTAATTTTTCTTCCTAAATTTTTAAGAGTTTCCTTTACTATACATACAGCTATTCAGATATCTACATTTCATTTTATCTTATCTTAAAAGTTGTCCTCCTTTGTTTAAAAAATGAATCTCCCTTGAGTTGCCGAAGAACTAAAAATTACCAACGTACATCCGCATTGCATAAGAGGAAATTTTTTTCCAGGGGTGGTTTCTGAAAGAACTTTGAGATCGATCTTAAAGTTTGTGAATTTTCCAATACCAAAGCCTTAAGAAAGTTTTCAAATGCAATTTTGACTATTGATATCCCTTCCGAAAACATTCCTCATACCACCTATTCTTAACAACTTCTATAAATTTGGCCTAGGGGTGGTTTCGAAAAGAATTTTCATATAAATGTATCAAAATAAATGGTAGAAAATTATTTCTTCTGTCTTACGGTCACGGCAAAAAAAAGGCACGCAGTGATGCCGAAACGTCGACGAAGTTTTAATTTTGTTCTAAAAATAAATGGAGTTGAAATGATAGCTCCAATTTGCTTTTATTTTGCCGTGACCGTAAGACAGAAGAAATAATTTTCTACAATTCATTATTGCATTATCGGTCGAAGATTGGTTTGATTTGGCGTTTCCAAATCTTTACATCAAATGTTTCAAAGTGCAAAAAATTTTAATTTCAATTTCTGACTATTGGCATCACTTCTAACAACCGTCTGAGTCACCCCTACTGCCCAAAAGTTTTCAAATTAGACATATGGTTGGTTTTAAAAAGAATTTACAGATAAATGTATCAAAGTCCGAAAAAATTTTAATTTCAATTTCTGAGTATTGGCATCACTTCTGACAACCGTCCTAAGGCATCCCTACTGCCCATAAGTTTTTTAATTAGACATATGGGTGGTTTCGAAAAGAATTTTCAGGTAAATGCATCAAAGTCCAAAAAGTTTTATTTCAATTTCTGACTATTGGCATCATTTCTGACAACCTTCCTGAGGAACCCCTACTTCCCACAAGATTTCAAATTAGACATATGGGTGGTTTCCAAAAGAATATTCAGATAAACGTATCAAAGCCCAAAAAAATTTAATTTCAATTTCTGACTCTTGGAATCACTTCTGACAACCGTCCTAAGAAACCCCTACTGCCCGCAAGTTTTTAAATTAGACATATGGGTGGTTTCGAAAAGAATTTCCAGATAAATGCATCAAAATCCAAAAAAATTTCAATTTCTGACTATTGACATCACTTCTAACAACCGTCCTGAGGCACTCCTACTGTCCATAAGTTTTCAAGTTAGAAATATGGGTGGTTTCAAAAAGAATTTCCAGATAAATGCATCAAAGTCCAAAAAAATTTTAATATCAATTTCTGACTATTTGGTATCACTTCCCAAAACCGTCCTGAGGAACCCCTACTTCCAATAAGTTTATTAATTAGACATATGGGTGGTTTCGAAAAGAATTTTCAGGTAAATGCATCAAAGTCCAAAAAGTTTTTATTTCAATTTCTGACTATTGGCATCATTTCTGACAACCTTCCTGAGGCACCCATACTTCCCACAAGCTTTCAAATTAGACATATGGGAGGTTTCGAAAAGAATTTCCAGATAAATGCATCAAAATCCAAAAAAAATTTAATAACAATTTCTATTGGCCCACAAGTTTGCAAATTAGACATATGGGTGGTTTCGAAGAGCATTTCCAGATAAATGCATCAAAGTCCAACAAAATTTTAATTTTAATTTCCAACTATCGGCATCACTTCTGACAACCGTCTTAAGGCACCCCAGCTGCCCACAAGTTTTCAAATTAGACATATGGGTGGTTTCAAAAAGAATTTCCAGATAAATGCATCAAAGTCCAAAAAAATTTTTATTTCAATTTCTGACTATTGGCATCACTTCTGACAACCGTCCTAAGGCACCCCCACTGCCCGCAAGTTTTTTAATTAGACAGATGGGTGGTTTCGAAGAGAATTTCCAGATAAATGCCTCAAAGTTCAAAAAGTTTTATTTCAATTTCAGACTATGGCCATCACTTCCGACAACATTTCTGAGGCACCCCTACTGCCCACAAGTTTTCAAATTAGTCATATGGGCGGTTTCGAAGAGAATTTCCAGATAAACGTATCAAAATCCAAAAAAATTTTAATTTCCATTTCTGACTATTGGCATCACTTCTGACAACCGTCTTAAGGCACCCCTACTGCCCACAAGTTTTCAAATTAGATATATGGGTGGTTCGAATTGAAATTCCAGATAAATGTATCAAAGTCAAAAAAAATTTTCATTTTAATTTCTGACTATTGGTATCACTTCCGACAACATTTCTGATGCACCCCTTCTGCCCACAAGTTTTCAAATTAGACATATGGGTGGTTTCGAAAAGAAATTCCAGATAAATGTATCAAAGTCCAAACAAATTTTAAATTCAATTTCCAACTATTGGCATCACTTCTGACAACCGTCCTGAGGCAACCCTAGTGTACATAATTTTTCAAGTTGGACATATGGGTGGTTTCGAAGAGAATTTCCAGATAAATGCATCAAAGTCCAAAAAAATTTTAATTTCAACTTCTGACTATTGACATCACTTATAAAAACCGTCTGGGGCACCCCTACTGTCCACAAGTTTTTAAATTAGATATATGGGTGTTTTCGAAAAGAATTTCCAGCTAAATATATCAAAGTCCAAACAAATTTTAAATTCAATTTCTGACTATTGGCATCACTTCTGATAACCGTCCTGAGGCAATCCTACTGCCCACAAGTTTGCAAATTAGACATATGGGTGGTTTCGAAGAGAATTTCCAGATAAATGCATCAAAGTCCAACAAAATTTTAATTTCAATTTCCAACTATCGGCATCACTTCTGACAACCGTCTTAAGGCACCCCTACTGCCCACAAGTTTTCAAATTGGACATATGGGTGGCTTCGAAGAGAATTTCTGACTATTGGCATCACTTCTGATAACCGTCCTGAGGCAATCCTACTGCCCACAAGTTTGCAAATTAGACATATGGGTGGTTTCGAAGAGAATTTCCAGATAAATGCATCAAAGTCCAACAAAATTTTAATTTCAATTTCCAACTATCGGCATCACTTCGGACAACCGTCTTAAGGCACCCCTACTGCCCACAAGTTTTCAAATTGGACATATGGGTGGCTTCGAAGAGAATTTCCAGATAAATGCATCAAAGTACAAAAAAAATTTTATTTCAATTTCTGACTATGGCCATCACTTCTGATAACCTTACTGGGGCACCCCTACTTCCCGCAAGTTTTCAAATTAGACATATGGGTGGTTTCGAAAAGAAATTCCAGATAAATGTATCAAAGCCCAAAAAAATTTTAATTTCAATTTCTGACTATTGGGCATCACTTCTAAAAACCGTCTGAGGCACCCCTACTGCCAGCAAGTTTTCAAATTAGACTTATGGTTTGTTTCGAATAGAATTTCCAAATAAATGCAGCAACGTCCAAAAAAATTCTAATTTCAATTTCTGAATATTGGCATCACTTCTGACAACCGTCCTGAGGCACCCCTACTGCCCACAAGTTTTCAAATTAGACATATGTGTGGTTTCGAAAAAAATTTCCAGATAAATGACAAAAATGCGACTTCTCGTAGTATCAAACTCATCAAAAAATTTAAAGGTTGTCAGAAGTGATGCCAATTGTCAGAAATTGAATTAAAATTTTTTCGGGGACTTTGATCCTATGAGAAGTTTAATTGCTGCCATTTACATGGAAATTCTTATCTAAACCACACCAATGTTTAATTTGAAAACTTGTGGATAATGTACATTAATGGCACGTTGCCCACTACTGGGTTGAGAAAGTGCAGGAGGAAAGCTTCCACCAACAGCTCCTCGAGAAGAAGATTCATATTATAAAAAATATCAGAGCCCAAAGTTTAGGACTTACGGCCCCTAGAAGTTCTAAATGAGTCCGCAATTACAGGATAGTTTCCAATTAGATTTTATAAAAAGGCGGTGCTAGTTTTAGAGCCGTACCTTCTCTTGGCCTCCTTCTTGGGGGCCATAGCTATAGCTCAGACCGTGGTAGAATCTGACTGCCTCCATTTTCTTCCTAACTCTACAGGACACGCACCTACCCTTGAAGTATTCTGAATGACGCAGCCTTGCAGCTAGCGCCCCGCTTAACTCTGCGTAGACTCTTCGTAGGTCTTCTTACACAGCGAAAATATGTTCTAAATGATAGGAGAATCAATATAATTTTTATATTAAACAAAAATTACATCGAAAGGCAGAGCATTTTCAGCGGGCGGTATTAATAGTCGAATTATGAGATTATAATTATCCGATTCGGGATCATGTGACAACTAAAGCCAAGATGGTCGAAGTTCTTGAAGTATTTTAGCTGATATGTGTGATATTTATGATTTCTGATAATGCTTTGCATTTGAAAAGTTAAAATATTACGAATACTGATAATAGCATATATCACCCATTAAGTGTAGTTGTCACTTTTGTGGGATGAGATAAAATATTTATGTTATGTCGCTTTGACATCCGCGTCAAATATTTGCGGCCATTTTGTTTCGTCTGACATCATACCTCTTCTTAACCTGTTGTTATCCGAGATCCAGAACCTCGACCTTGGTGCCGGAAACGAGCTCGTGGACAGCAGAGCCCCGATAGCAGAGGCCAGTTTTTTCCTACCTTCCCCCGGTCTTCAATTTCTGAAGGATCTCGGTGATCTGTCCTCCGGTTTTATGAGAACCGACGCAGCTTGCGCTCGCCTTTTGTTCACCTTATTGTTCTTTGTTCTTGTTGTAGGTTGCACCTTGCTGGCATCGTTGTGGTAGATGCGGGCCCTAAACATGATCATATTTGTTTCACCTACAGGTGTCACCTATGGAAAATGACATAGGATCGTAGGTGCGATAGAATACTACTGCGTATCTGTATAAGTTCTAATACATTACCTATATAAGATCCTATACAGAAACCTACATACACGGGAAACTCCATATTTCTGTGACAGCGCTACAGTCTTATTGAATTTTTTAAATTCTATGTAAGATATATGTATCACTATTAAAATGATATCAGAAAACTAATACAGCGAAACTCTCAAAATACCCTTAGTAGCGATACAATTCCGCTCTAGTAGCAGTATACGTAGCTGTACGAAAGCCACAAAAAGTTTATCGCTCGAACGCCCATACGGTGAAGCTGCGAGAGCCACAGTGAGGAAAAAGTACATTTTTTGGTTCAAAATACGATTCCGCCTGAACCTGTGGACCGATTTGGATGCTTAAAAAACTGATAAACTTCCAATGAAAATTGTCGAGCCTGATTTTTAATCTAGTTTTTAAGTTTTTTTATAAATAAATAAATATTACGAAAATAATGATAATTTTTTCTATTTGACGTTCCTGGTGCTCGTCAATAATAGAGAAATTGTTGTAATCGCCGACGTTTCATAGATTTACATTATATAAAGATCTTCCATCATAATACAATAAACAAACAAATAATTATATAAACAAATTATTTGTTGAAAGTGTGCTTTCTATAATTTTCAATAATTTAACGTTTTTTAAAGTTATATTGCAAGAAATTAAAAATGAAAACTATATTTTACTAAAAAAATTTTCTTTCAAGACTATTCTTTTTAATATTATAAACAAAATTAATAAGCAAATGCATTATTCAGGCATTTTTCGTCAGAAACCTTAGTTTTTTTTAATGTAAATTTCTTTAAATTATAAACCTGATGATAATGTTAAAAAATTCATAATTTGTTGATAAATTTTATGATTTTTGTACAAATTTAATAAACAAATGCATTATTCGAGCATTTAACAACGGAGAAATTCGTTTTTTTTTGTGTCAATTTTTAAAAATTAGAAACCTCATGATAATTTCAGTAAAATTTATAATATGTTGATAAATTTTATGATTTTTTTACAAATTTAATAAGCAAATGCATTATTTGGGCATTTGTCGACGAAAAAACTCTTTTTTCCCTTCAATTTTAATCTTTTTGATTGGGAAGCTTACGATAATTTCAGTAACATTTATAATTAGTTGATTAATTTGATGTTTTTGGTAAACAAATTTAGTTAAAAAATGCAGTTTTCGACGTAAAAACTAGTTTTTTTTGTCAGTCCTTTTAATTTCAGAAAAAAAGTTTTTTTTTCATTCAGTACTTACAGCTAGCCAACACAATAGGGTTTGAATACAAGGACTGATTGAACAATACATTTAATATTTGTTATCAATAAATCCTATGGCATATGAAAAGTCGGGACACTCACGATGAAGAAAGTTCTTCTTTCTCTGCCAACATATCACTTCAGGCTTTCATTTGATGTCTTGAGCAAGTCTTGTGCTTCAGGATCTAGCAGAATTACTTTTTTCTTCTACTTTTGCGTCTGATTTACAATTACAAAAAGAACTTTTTTTCTTAAATTAAAAGGACTGACTTCGAAAAAAACGAGTTTTTACGTCGACAAATGCCCGAAAATGCATTTGTTAATTACATTTGTTTTAAAAAACATATAATTAATCAACTTATTATGAATGTTACTAAAATTATCGGAAAGTTCCAAATTGAAAGGTCTAAAATTGAATATTATGAATTTTTCTGAAATTATTATGAGGTTTCTAATTTAAAGAAATTGATATCGAAAAAAACGAATTTTTCTGACGACAAGTGCCTGATTAATGCATTTATCTATTTAATTTGTTTATAATATTAACAAGAATAGCCCTAAGAGACATTTTTTTGATTAAAATATTGTTTCTATTCAAATTTTTTGCAATATAACTTGAAAAACGTTAAATTATTGAAAATTATAGAACACACATTTTCAACAAATAATTTGTCTATAAAAATTTTTTTTGTTTATTGTATCAGGATGGAATATCTTTATATAATGTAAATCTATGAAACTTCGGCGATAACAACATTTTTCCTATTATTGAGGAGCACCGAGAACGTGCTACGTATATACTTCCTACCACGATACACTTTGTATCGTGTTGACAACATAACCTTGCGACCACTCTAGCATTGCTACCCTAGCAACATGGAGTTCTTTGTGTAGGCTCGTATTTCATTTCCTATCGCTGGCACCTATAGGCGAAAGATATAGGTTCTTATGTAGGTACCTATATAGTATCCAATATAGGAACCTATATAGGAATTTTCACTAGAGAGCCCTGCTCGGTTGGCCCGTTACTTGTTACTCCAAACTTTTCCTAACAAAAAATTCAGCCTGAATATTCAATCTTCATTTTATTTCCACTAGTAGTAAGAGAAATGTCACACAGAACCTCGCATGCAGGGGTAAGGTCTCAATAACCATTTTCAGCAGAAAACCTCGGCACAGGGCCTGGCTATCCGAACGTTATGGAATACTTTTTCAACTTACATATAACAAGTTGATTATATTTCTTCCTTTTCTCACACATTTATCTCTTGTAGCAGTTTACAGTGGGAAAGTGAACACTCAGAGAAAAGATTAAGTTGATTCAACAAAACAGTTTGTTCCAGCTACTTTGTTTGTTGAAACTAAACAATTTGGTTAGATCAAATAAACCTTTGGTTATATTTAGAAAACACAACGAATTAATTTCTTCAATTCTATATGATTATTTATTTGATATTTATTTGAGCATGTTTAGTTGATTTAAGTAAATAAATGTGTTAATCGGAATATATCAATTATTAGAAAATAATTAGGTCAAAAAAACGAGATAATTTGGTTAATTTAACCAAACACTTCCATTGACAACACTAAACATACCGAAAGGCAGTTTGTGCGACGAAAAGTGTCGGAAAGATCGGGCGTCGTGTCGTGAATTTATGAAAAAATGAGTGCTACAAACACCTGGACATTCTCAGTGTAAGATGTATGGCAAAATTGGGGCCTGCAACAATATGCAGAAAATTGTGAATGTCAGTACAACTTTTAGTTTGCCGGGTACAGTTCATTTCACTGGTGCAGGCAATTTAACCTCGAAGTTCATAATGACAATCATTGATGAAAAAATCCCAAAAAAGTGAATGTTCGGTTTTCCGATTCTGCAACTGATGCTTATAAAAAGTTTTAATCAATGAGAAAGGCTCTTTCTATACATTTTGTACGACCGTTGATACGACGCTTGTTGTTCCAACTAAAATATTTGTTTGGCTCAACGAACATACATATTAGACTGGATCAAAACAAATATTTTGTTGACACAGTCATAATATTTATTATAATATACCAAACTTTATTATTAAAAAATTTGATTAAATCTACCAAACATTTGTTTGACTATATAGAAATGTATTTATTTGTGTGATCCAACCAAATTTTTGTTGAATCAACCTAAATTTTTTCTGAGTGAAGTATTCGCTTATGCAGAACGTATTATGATCGATAAAAATAATTTCAAGGAAATGAAATTGATATAAAAGACGGATTGTAGTAATGGATGTCCATGAAACACGCGTTTGCGAGGAAACTTCTATAATGCTGCTTTATCGCGAACGAGAGTGTTGCTTTGCTGATAAGTAACAAGAAAAGCAAAAGCAAGGGTGAGAGGGTGTGAAAAAGGTGTGAATCTGGGCGGAAAGAGTTCTGGGTGGGCAAGATTGAAAGTTCCCTCGGCTGTCGTTACACTTATACTTGCTGCTCGGTATTGTATCGTATAGGTTATCGGTACTAGAGTTTACTTGTATAGAACTATATGTACACGTATGGACTTATATGCATGTCTACTTATATATGTAAGAACTATATTTCATCTTCCTTCTAACTACTTTTAATGTGTTAAGGTGCATACCCTGTCGACCATATACATTTATGAGCAGTGCCTGCGCTGTCGTCTGCCGGACTTCAAATTCAGCGTGACCTTTGCAACGCCGCGGATTAACTTCAGAATGGATAAATTCTTCAGTCTGTATTCTCACCGGAGGCGCAGTTAGAGAGGCGGGGATTAATTGACTCTCCTTTTTTGCAGTGTCGTGTCTCGAAAAGGCAGACAGAGAAAGTATCTACAAATTATTTAAGCTCTACGAAAAAAGTGCCGTTTTCGGAAATTTTCAAAATATGTACTCTAATTGTAAACCACCTCAAAATGATTGACGTTTTTACAATTTTATTCCTGTATTTTTTAATTAAAAAATTATTTTCTGAAGTTTCATTTTTAAGACTTCTGATAGAAGAAATTACAACTTAGCCCTCACTCATCTTCGTGTTTTATCTGATTATGTTTTTTTGAGAAACTTTAAAAAATAAAATTGCCATTATGCACGAAAAAGTAAGAATATACTTTATATTCTTGGCTGAAAACCGGGAACGATTCGGTTTTCATCATTTATAAATTTGAATAAACATTGTCCTGTAGTACTGCTCCAAATGACTGACTATACTCTAATCTGTACTGCTGAATCCCATAATTGAATATACGCTAAAACTATTTGCTGAATATAAAAACATATTAACAATATAATTGTCAAATTCAGAGTCAAGAAATCCAGAATGAAGACCCGTACAGTTATGAAACTTGAATAAACGAAAAGTTTATTTCTATTGTAGTATTTGTATTTATCATATTCAGACCTAACTAAACACATAAAAAAACTAAAACTGCTTTAACAACGGGATAATAAGAGTTATAATTATCTAAAAATAATGTGTTACGTTGTGAGAAAATGATCCCTTTTCTTCTTTTAAGATCATTTTTAATTTCGTTTTTAATTTCTTTAATTTATTGTATAAATTCACATTTTTTATGCCCCATTGTATTGTATAATTTTCAGAATAAAGACCTGTGATTACACAAGTGGAACCAATATATGGTTTCAGAAATTTTCGTGAATTGATTCCATTTAATTTTGATTTATTTGACAAAATATTTGATTGACCTAACAAAATTTTCATTTTGAATCTGAGACCTGAAACATTTAGGGATGTACAGTATAGACTTACAATAAAAAGGCATGTGCAGTTGTCTAATTTATCACAAAAAATAATGCGCATCTATTTGTTGTCTCAATATCTACTGCGAATCTGTACATGGTAGATATCTATTGCGCAGCCTCACTTACCATATGCCCACATTGCGCAGCCATGCATACTACAGGACTCTACTGCGCAACCTAATTGATTACAAAATTATACTTCTCAGCTATATGTCTTATAAATAACTACTGTGCAGTTGTATATCTCATAAGCAGCACAGCCCTAAGTATCACATGCATCTAATGCACATCCTTACTTGCTATATGCCTCTATTGCGCAGGATTATACGGCACAGTATAATGTGCAAAATCAGTGTACAACACAGACTGGTATATCGTAGATCTCTACTGCGCATCCCTACATATTTTAGGTCGCTACTGTGCATCCTTATGCTCAGAACACTACAAAATTCTACTGCGCATCCTAACATATTGTAAATCTCTACCGCGTAGCCCTTCACATTTCAGGACACATTCCCTGTGATGCATTTTAACTACATGGTGCTGAAATGCATGCATTTCAACAATGTAATTGTGGTATTTTGTGCCCAGCTCTGTTGTTAAAGCAAATAAAAAAATTGGTTTGCCTCAATAAAATATTTTATTTTCCATATAATAACAATATTGTACAATAGAATTGTTGTTTGATTCAACCGAATCATTTTTTAGTACAAGATAAACCGATCCTTTTTAACTCTGTTATGGCATTCGTAGTTTTTTGAATAAATTAGTTGTTCTAATATCGAATCTATTTTAAATCAGGCAGGTTCTAAAATTAAGTTTGCAGAATCTCTCAGCGACGAAATATGTTTTTTTTTTTGGAGTAAATTAGACAAAACATATTTTTTTGATTTGAGAAAAAACTGTCCATGAAGTTACGATTATTAGATTTTTGACGTGTGGTTGTCAACTAATACGAATTTTTCTTTAAAATTTTATATTTTTCAATCTAGTTCAGATCTTGTACTTTTCTTAAACCACTTATATTTTTCGTTGAATGAGACCTTTTATAAGGAAGACATGTAGTGAGATTTCTGTGGACTCGAACATTTTTTTGGATAGGAGAATTTTTTCGTAAAAGTGAATTTTCATTTTCATCTATAAAATATATTAGAAAATCTTTTTTAAATTAGCAGAAATTAAAAACAAAAGTATACTGCAAAAGAGAAAAAAAGATTAGGGTTCGCAGAAAATAATCTGTATTTCTTTCTTCGTATTTTTTATCTTTCGTTCTTTGCGAGAAATATGCAAAAATTCCAGTTTATGAAACCAAAATTTTGATGATCATAAAGATTATTTAGCCCACATAGAACTTACAAGACGTATTCAATGTAGATAGGCTAAAGAAACAGAATATTGGCAATTAATATAGGTATGGTTTTTTTGTGGAAATGGAATTTCTTTAATTTAAACTAGATCAATAACTATGGAATTGTAAAGATAAAATTAGTTTTTTTTACAATATACGTAAAAATCAAAATACTTGTAAATTCGGGGTTGTGGAAAGTCACATTGCGGCAAGTCATGTTTGCGGCATCTCTTATCCACTAAAAAATGTTCACAAACGTGTTCACAAATTGAGGTCCACAAAAAATGGCAAAATTGCGGCAAGACACATTGGCAGCAAGTTTGTTTGGTGACAAGTCACATTTACGGCAAGTCATAGTGTGGTACCTTTCAAGCTTTTATTCGTAAAAATCTGAAGTCCACAAAAAATGGGTAAAATTACGAGAAGTCACATATGCGTTGAGACGTATTTCGGACAATTATTCATATTCGCGGCAAGTCACATTGCGGCACCTATCATTAGAATTTCTATGACCAATCAGAGCTGTGTCTTCCCACCACCTGGAAGGCCACTTCCTGAAATTTTACCAATAAAATTTTTCCAAATGAGAGATGCTGCAATGTGACTTGCCTGATCAGTCGTAGATGCAACACGGCCAGGCTACGGTGGACGGAGCGAATCTTCCGAGGTTATCAGATGCACAGATTCGAAGCACTAGTTTGGTGTATCGACCAGCGATCACCGAGCGCTAGCCCCGTCAACATGGGTCTTTTACGCAAGGAGTTCTCTGACTCATTTTTTAATTTTTTCAAAATCGACTAGTCGCTATCAAGGTCAGGCTCTCAACATGAAGCCCTTTTTATCCTTGGGACATAAGGGTACCTCCCCCCCTTCTTAGAGTAAAAAATCGATTTTTTAATTAGTTTTAGCCGATGCACGGTAGACGCGTCAGATGGAGACGAGATCGCGTGCGCCGCATGGGCTCGATGCGCAGGTACACGGTTTTCTTCTCGGCTACTCATAGTACCCTCGCCGTAATTCGAACCCCCTCGGATTACTATGTGACTACCTCCTTGAAGAGTCACAAAGGATTTTGAATGGACCTGGCATATCTAATTAAAGGTGAGTAGGTGTTATACACGAAAAATTGCTTCACAAAACTTCAACATTTTTTCTTAAAACAGTGTTCTTACGATTGACGGGCATTGTAACTCAAAAACTACTCAACCGATCGGTCTGAAATTTTAATATGTTTTTCTATCCATCACTAGCTATAAATTACATTATTATGAAGAAGATTGATAAAGATCTTCTTAAATTTTCATCTTGATTTTTAACTGAAAAAAATTGGATTTAAAAAAAGTAAAATCCAAAGGCCCGCCATTTTGTGAATTTTTGTCCGAAATAAATGATCGTAGTCTATTTCCTAGGTAAACATGTACTCTTTCCAATCCCGTTTGATTTTTTGGTTTCAGACGTTCCAGTCACATGCAATCATGCCCGCCATAAAAAAGAGGACTTTTCATTGACCGCAAGAAACAACTATAAAATGTTGATAAAAAAATTATGTCAAACTGTGTTCTTGTTTTTAAGTTTTAAATTACATGTATGAAAATATCCAAACCTTTAAAGTCAATTTTTGTTTGCTTACCAGCACATGAAAAATTGCAACAATTAAAAATCGAGAATGGGGGGGGGGGTACCCTTAACCAGCATCTCCCGAGGGGACCTACATGTTAAGATGTTTCCAACCACTAAAGTTCTGATAGAACTATATAGAAAAATATCCATTCGTGCCGGCTCAGGCATCGAATCTCTGTTCTCCGAGGCTCATAATTATTATTATAGTCTTAGTTGTCCTTTCAACCTTCTATGGCTCAATAGATTGTTCGTCTTTCTACAAGTATTATTTCTGTACAGTCTTGTAATTTACCGTGAAAATTTTGACATGCCATTCAATCTATGATTCTTTAAAGAGCACAGTGATTGTTAATAATTTATCTTATATTATTATATTTTATTTAAGTGATTTTTGGGTTTCACTGTTGACAGAATGGTTTTCAGTCAATGATTATTCTTCTTGAAATTTTCCCTCTATTTTGACTTTCAGGCTGTACTCTTTCGTTGGAGTCGGTACTCAGGTAGTAGCGTAATGTCTCTTTGTTGATCAGATTCGGACCTTTTTCCTGAGAGTTCAGTGTCAACCAGGGTTCTGGCGTGCGTAGTTATTTTGATTCTGGTACCAGTCTTAAATCAAGTGTGCTATTCAAGACCATTTAATATTTTAATATTTAATTTAAATTCAGTATTTCATTTGACCATTCAGATATTTTCGCTCCATTCTTTAAATCTGTGTTTCCTTCAATTTCGGTTTTTATTAAGTGACTTTCTCAAATCGATCGTCTTCTAGTGTTGTGGAAAGTGATGAGTCGGGTGACGTATTACTTCCGGTTGCGTTGGGATCGATCGTTCGGTGAATGATCGTTTTCGTAGCTTCCGGAGGTTAGATCTGCTCTAATGTTTCAAAACAACCGAAACCTTTTTTGGAACAAGGTGCTATATGTGATCGACTTCAACCGGGCCGGTAGGGATTCCGTCCCTGCCCTATGCCAGTCCGCGAGTAATTTAGTAACATTTTTGGTACTTCGAGCCGGATAGTAGGTGAGTGGAGGAGCATTAACTCAGGCATAACAAACATGTTGCTGATGGCTAGTTTGCAACATTGCGAACACCTCGCGATAGACTCTCAAGCATGGCCAAATTTGCTGACTGTGGTTGTTCTCAGAATTGCAAACGTCCCGAGGCAGGCTCTCAGGTATGACAACCATACTGCTAATTGATAGTTTGCAACATTGTGAACGCCTTGAGGCAGGCTCTCAGGCAGGTCAAACATACATGACCATGTGATTGTCTATAACATTGCAAACGGCTTCGAGACTGGCTCTCAAGCATGACAGACATATTAATGGCGGATTGTTTGCAACATTGCAAACGCTTCGGGAATGGCTCTCAAGCATGGCATTAATTGTAGATTGTTTTCAACATTACAAACGCTGCAATATTGCAAATTTCTGGCATTGAGCAGCGTTGAGCAAGGCTAGACAAAAATTAAGTATTTGATTTAAAGGTAATTTTTGCATAATTAATAAATATTTCTGAATATCTGAGATTCTGCCCTTTCATATCTTGGATATTGTGACGTGAAATCTTTCTTTTGGTATCTATGGATGTTCCACTTAAGTGGGGTGGACAGAAGGTATGGTCGATGCCCTTCTGGTGAACGACGCTCTGCAATGAGAATATTTTTATTAAAATTTCGTATATATAAAATAGATATTTGTAAATAAATGAATATTCTATTATACATGAAATTTGTATTTTAATATTTACTTGGTAAAAAAATGGTTGGATTTATATTCAATGAACAACATTTTTGCCGTCACCTACAGAAGGACATGTCACTATAAAAATTAGACATGGCGTTAATTTGAAAGTCTTTTGAAAGTTGGAAGAAAAGGTATTTCTTAGTTTATGGTATTTTCAGGGGTTAGATGATTGTGTTTTGGAATATAATTAATTAGGTATTAATCTCAAATTAGAGTAGATTGAAAATATTTGAAATATTTTTATCGTACCTTCGCAACCGGTAGACGGCACACGTATATATCAGTGACTGGCACAAAACAGTAGATGGTTTTGGGGAATTACACGCTTTTTAATTGATTTCCATGTTGCTATGATTGATATTTGCTTTCCTCATTCCTAGAATATTGCCTCCTGAAAGTCTTTAATGTTCAATATCTTTTTAATTGATTTTGGATTTCCAAACATCAAAAATCAAACACCGACACCCCAGAATGAATGTGGCAAATTCGTGAACTGATGAAATGAACATAACCATACAATATCGAAGATATTCATTTCCGCAAAAGACATCGTCTTTTCTTTTGAAAACACCCGTGATTATACAAAATGATGTTTCTTATTATCTAAATCAATTAAATTGCATAATATTTCTTACAAATAACTTTCTAATTTCTTTAAATACAAAATTAATATCGTTGTTGTTCATTGAATGTAGGGTGTCGTTTGCAGGGAATATGGTGTAGTTCAGTGAATTTTTAATAAATTCATTTAAAATAAATATGGCAATAGTTTGGCAAATAATAATTGTATTATTGAGTACTGTCTGAGAATCGAAAAAATCTGCCCTTTCAGATGAATTCATTTGCTTTGACAGACCTTAGGGATTTAAATTAATATTCTTCGTTTTCTAAGGTCTTTTTCTTAAGGTGTCCGCGGTGCTACTGTTTACCCTATCCGGATTTTTGGCCCATAGGTTAATCTCTAAGATGTTGACTAGTAATATCTAGGTAATCTCATTTAGTATCTGTTTTGGTACTTTCATGTTCCGTTGAGACGTCTGACCAGTGTTGATTCCTGTCCGGGGGGACTTGTGCGATCTGCCTCTGCTGAAACATTTTTTGGGACCTAAAATTGCTCCGTTGCCACATTGCACTAGTTACCAATTGGGTGCTGCATAATGCGGCCAATTGTGCTCCATGGCGGGTGGAACTGAATTCCTTATTTATGCACGGAAACTTATTGTGTGCGTCATGGTGGGCGGAACTAAACTCTTGACATCCATACGTGCAATTTATTTTGTTCGGTGAACGAGGCGGGCGGGATGTTAATAATTTATTTGATGTTATTGTCTTTTTTTTTGAGTGACCTTTGGGTTTCACTGATGAAAGAATGGTTTTCACCCTATGGTTATTCTTCTTAAAATTTTCCCTCTGTTTTGACTTTCAGGCCGCACTCTTTCGTTGGACTCAGTGTTCAGGTAGTAGCGTAATATCTTTTTGTTCAGCAGACTTAAATCCTTTTTCCTGGGAGTTCATTGCCAACCAAGGTTCCGGCATGTGTAGTCATTCCGATTCTGGAACCAGTTTAAAATAAAGTGTGCTATTCGAGACCATTTATTATTTTAATATTTAATTTAAAGTCAGCATTTCTTTTGAACATTCAGGGAATTTCTTTCCATTCTTTAAATCTGTGTTTCCTTCAATTTTGGTTTTTGTTAAGTGACTTTTCCGATTCGATCGTCTTCTGGTGTTATGGGAAGTGACGAGTCGGATGACTTTTTACTTCCGGTGGCGTTGGAATCGATCGTTCGGTGAACGATCGTGGTCGTAGCTTCCGGAGGTAACATCTGCTCTAATGTTTCAAAACAACCAAAATCTTTTTTTTGATACAAGGTGCTATATGTGATCGACTTTAACCGAGCCAGTAGTGATTCCTTCCCTGTCCTATGCCAGTCCGAGAGTAATTAAGTAACAATGATAAAAGAGCTATATCTTGACTTCGGGCGCATGATGCATTAAATATAACAGCGGCTAATAAAAATCAAGCGCTTCCTTTGCGTGATGTGATTTGTAGCCAATAAATCAAAAGATCGCATTTCTTACCTTGGTAGTCGGCGGCACGAGTTGAGAAACACTCGAGGTTGGTGGAAGAAGTCAAGAGAGTAAAATCGAGAAAGGAATTATAGGGAAAGAAAGAAAAGGGATGAAAAAGATTCAAAAGGGTCGCAAAACCGAGATGAACTCCTGAAGAGAAGATGAGGACACGGTGCTTTTTCGCTTGTTTGAGTAAATGCAAGTTTGTCGAACGCGTCGCAAATATCTCTGGGGAGAAAGCCAGAGTAAACGATGAATCATTTGATTACCGAAAAACTTACAATTCCTACTCTCAGCGGCAGGTAATTTACAAGATTGGTGGTCGGGTGTTATAATTTGATAGGGTCGCTTCTGTGTGCGCAGTGGGCCGAGAGAGGCTCATAGCCGAGGCCTTGGTGTTTGTGTTTTTAATTTTCCCGGGCCGTTTTGTATGCAGATATCTAGCGTAATTTATCCAGGGGGCGAGCGAGCGTTGCAGACTGGTACGTGTGGCGGCTAGCCAGCCTGTCGACGAGGACGAAGTTCGCTATGAGGGTGGTGTTGGATTAAAGCGACCGTCCACTTCTTTCTCTTCGCCTTATTTTTCTTCTTTTCTTTTCGCGCCAGAAACTCTGAAGAAACCCCGGAGATATCCGTGGAAAGGGGCCTCGTTTAAAGAGTCACGGAGTTCCAGATCGACCTTCCGCACCCTTGCTACGAGCAATTACGTCAATTATATACTAGTAAAACATCAGGAAGCTTGTTAGATCTGGATTATTCTGACATTTTTATCAATTTTCTATTACCTCATTCATTTTAGACTGACAAACTAAGCACTGCCTTTTAAGGATTGTTATCATGCCACGAAAACTGCACATTATTCATTATATCATAGATCCCTTTAGGGTTAAGATTTATGTATCACATTTAACAAAAATAAATGGAAGAATTTAACTGAATTATTTGGGATATGATCAAACAAAGCCCAAAAGATATCAAGATATGATCGTATCAATTGTCAATTGCTGAGAAGCTGAGATTGGAGTTTAGTCAAATATTACTGTTCATTATGAATTAACAAACTAATTCAACTTTCAACCAAGCACTTGCATTTTAGACCAAAAAAAGATAAATTGTCAACAAAAATTTCCATAAATTATATTTTAACCAAAAAAAATTTTATTTCATATCGAAGAACAGTTAAGTGAACCAAACATTTCTAACAAAAACATTAGTACACAATAAAATTCATTTAGACTCCAGAAATGTAAAAGCCCGAGCGGTGGAACACGCGTACCAGACGACTGAAGATTGATGTATTTGCCTAGTGGAGAGCTACAGTCTGTCAAGTTAAAGCGTGGGTGGCTTTACTCGCAGTCGGTAAGGTGTATCGACATGATTTTGGTGTCAAAATATTAAGAAGAGCTCCCT
>NC_046660.1:92656292-92699004 GCF_010883055.1 Belonocnema kinseyi | reverse complement strand
CTCGACACCTTGACAAATGTAATTCCATGTAGAAACATGCGTTTAAATAAAATATTTTACCAAAAAAGTTACCCACGCTTTAACTTGACAGACTGTATATCACTGGCTCATGTCAAAATGAAAAAAATCACTGGTTCACTAATAATAATTCAAAATACTGGTTCAACCAGTGACAATTTCACTGGTTCACTTTATGAGAGCTCTGAATACAAGAAAATTTCTTTATAATTTATTGAAAATCCATATTAAAGCACCGAATTTACTATTCAAACATAAATTCACTGTATCATTGTAGAAAGCTGTACCTTTAAGAGTGACAGTGTATAATGATAAGTTGTTTAAACGGCTGTACATGAACTTGATACCGCATTGTTCGATACAGACAAAGTAAACGAAAAAACGTGAACTTTTTATAGTTTCATCAAGTTTAGACCTTGAAAATAGTATTTTTAGGTAATTTTATTGTAATTTTCATGATCAGTAAGACAAAATGAACTCGTATATATGGATTTAAAAAATTAATAGAAGGTAAGCGCTTTTCGAAAATTTATCAATTTTTCGCATACAATGGGTAGTTCGGAAGTTAGGAAAATAAAAAAAAGTTTGTTACAATGAAAAAAACATAGGCGCTAAAGAATAAAAAAACATGTGGTTTAAAATCGGTTCCTTCACCAGACCATCTAGTTTATAATCGTGTAATTTTTAGAGCTTCGGGTTGAGGATTGTTCAGTACTAAATCGTTCAAATCACAATATGAGTCGTTTAGTCGATGTAGCGCACTGTAATGGGAAATTATTTGCCTCTCGTGTATGCAACAAACACTTTTTTTCGTATATGTGTATAACAATAGCTCCTATCTTCCTTAGCAAAGAACCATATAGCATTTCGTTTCCGGTTACCATTCGCTGTAAGGGATGCCCGATTTCCGTGCAAGATAAGAAAATAGAACCGTGCACTTCATATACGTCGATCGACCAGCTCTTCTTCCTCGATTGTGTAATTTCTCAATGGGATTGGTTTGTTTCTAAGGGGTAGCTAATGTCCAACTATCTGTTTCTACTTGCAAGCATCTAACCGAATAAGGAAGCCAAATGGTTTTTCCTGGAATTGGTGGGTGCAGGAGCAAATACTTTGGTCTCCTGGTTCCAAGAAGCAAGAACTTAATTATCTGTGAAACAATAGCCAGCGAATTATGATTATTACCCGCATTACCTTACGAGGCGAGCGAGGACGCAGGCTATACTCAGTTGGTGATAAAAGTTACCCGCGTAAATAGGAGGATTCTGTTTCGTTTTCCCAAGGTTTCACCGTGAGCGGAATTGCGACCGGGCTCAATGAACTTCTTTTTCTGTAACGAGATCCCAAGATACGTTTATCCCTATAGTGCAACAACTATAGAATATTAAGGACTCCCCGGTTCCAAAGCCCGTAAACTTCAAAGTCAAAAGAGTTCCACCGCCTTTTTAGGCTCTCTCATCCCATTGGTTTATTTTTTTTATTTAGTATTCCCTGTGTGCATATCTATTGAATGAAATCTAACCCGGCAGAGATTTTCCGACAAATTGGCATTAACTCGTAGTTCCGAAAAAAATTTTTAAGAAAACATTTGACTTTTTAACTAGAAAAGATGAATTTTCAACCAAAACGAAGATTTTTTAACCGTATATTTCCAAAAGAGGACATAAATAATTTTAGACCTTACAGTTGCATTTGAAACTAAATAATCGAATTTTTAAGCAAAAAAACGATGGTTAAAAATTTTAATTTTCAATCCAAATAGTCCAATTTTTAATCAAGAAGTTGAATTTACGATAAAAAAGATGACTAACAAAAAAAATAAAATAAATGCCAAATAGTTGATTTTTTAACATACAAAAATATATATAAAACCAAAAAGCTTGAGTTTTTAACAAAAACATTAAATTGCAATAAAAAGTTGTATTTTCAACTAAATAGTTGAATTTTCAAGCCAAAAACGATTTTTTAGAAGTTTAATTTTTAAACAACAAAAAAACGAATTTTTTACAAGAAAATTTACTTTCCAATACAAAATGATGAATGTTTTATCCAAAATTCTATCCAAAATAATTAAATTTTTAACTAAAATAATGTATCTAGAAC
This sequence comes from Belonocnema kinseyi, assembly GCF_010883055.1. NCBI lineage: Eukaryota > Metazoa > Arthropoda > Insecta > Hymenoptera > Cynipidae > Belonocnema > Belonocnema kinseyi. The sequence goes on along the minus strand of NC_046660.1, from coordinate 92,696,883 downwards.
AACAAAAGAATTTTGAAAAATAGAAATTCAACTTTTACCAGATTTAATTTTCGATCGAAAAAAGTTGAATTCACCAAAATGAGACGAATTTTCGATCAGTAAAGATTTTTCATTTGGAAGAGAAAAAAATTTGAACTAATTTGTTATGGAAATTGCAAGCTAAAGAGGCGAATTTTTTTACAAAACTTTCCTTCAACAATTCTCAGCGCGTAAATATGAATTTTTAACAGAAAAGTTCATTTTCAATCAAATAATTGAATTTTTGACTATAATAGTAAATTTTGCAACAAAATATATAAATTTGCAATTAAAATCGTGAATTTTCAACTGGAACAATTATATTTTTTGGTTAAAAGAATTATTTTTTAACTGAAAAAATATAAAAATTCAAAAAGTAAATTTTTCTACGCAAAAAGAGGAATTTTCAGTAAACCAGTTAAAGCTTCAAGCCAAAAAGTCGAATTTTCTATACAACAGTTAAATTATATATATGGGTCATTCCATGTCAGATTTACCACTAAAATTTAAATTCACTCAAAGTTATATTTTTCTTGATTTTAACACAAAAATAGAAGACACGTATTTTTTCTTCTCAATATGATATGTGAAATTCACAAGTTATTATTATTTGAACTTTTAGAATCTCATGAAGATCACTTTTTTGAAATGCTCAAAAGTAACAATTATTTATTCATTAGAATCTGGATGTTTTATAATGAAGTTCATAATTGTTCATACTTTGACAATGTAATATGCGAAAAATATTAATTATTTATTTATCCGGCAAACATGCAAAAATGTTAAATAAATTGCATTCACAAGAAAAAGGTATCTCCGAAATGAAATTTTTTCCTATGTAATTTTGCAATATACTTCAGAGAGTATCTCACGAAAGTTTCAGAGTGGACCGTCAATAAGTTTTTGAGATATGAAAAATAATGTAGAGCCGTGTTACTTCGACCGATACACGTGCGACCTTGTTCTAAGATTGTGTCTAGCGGAGGTGAAGATCTTGCTTGTTGACACTACGACCAAAACAAAACACGATGTTTTGCACATTTGCCATTTTTCTTGAATGCGTCGATATCTGACAGTCGGCAGTTCAGATCCATTGATGCAGTGTTTCATTTTGCATTTTTTGTTAAAAATGTCGGTGGTAAAATTGAAAACCCAGTTTTGTAATCCTTTCAATGAAAAAACACACTCTTTAAAAAGTCAAAGGACCAATTTACGCCACCCGTCAAAATTGATCTTAGAGAAATTACAATTTTTAAGATCAAGCGATGTGTGTGCACCATGTAGGAAAAAAATCGGGAATCAGTGCGTTAGAGAAACGAGTGAGTACTTTCTTTATTAGTTGGTCAAATTTTCTCCAAATTGCATTATTATTTTTTTATGTATGTGATTAATTTATTCAGACATAATAAAAACGTCAAATGACTTCAACTCTAACCCTGAAAATTCAAGTGAGTCTGACCCTGACATCTCAGATGACGACATTTTTTCGCTTCCCGATTCTGAATCCAAAGTAAGTTGATGTTTTGGAAATTTTTCATTAATTATCAATGTTTTTTACATTTAAATATTTGTGTCATGTTTACTCATTGTAGGATGAATGTGAACATAGTCCTCAGTTTATTTCTGAATTGAAAGCAAAGTTTCATGACCCAAATAAAAGCCAGCAAGAGAAAATTCAAATATTGACAGTTTTAAGAACAAAATGGTCTGTGCGTAAGACTGCTAAATTAATGAATACTTAGCGTTACTTTATACGAAAAGCTCGAGAGTTTACACTGAGAGAGGGGATTTTTTCAACACCTCCCAACAGAGCTGGTTCGCAGTAGTTCGAATTTTTAAGTCATTTATCATTAATTAATTTTAATAGTTGTTAGCTGCATAAACATTTAACGTAAGTCATGTCTGGGCAAAAAGATACAAAATCGGTGAACACAAATGGCAAATCTGTTGTTTTCCAAAAACGTTTAATACTGGGAAACTTGAAAGAAATATACTTGAAATTCATCAAGGAAAATACTAATATGAAAGTTGGCTTGAATAAATTTTGCTCGCTCAGGCCAGAGCATTGTATTTTGGCTGTTTCAGGTGGAACACATATTGTTTGCGTTTGTACCATCCATGAAAATATGAAGCTAATGGCATCAGGTAAACAGCGTAGAAAAAGTTATTTGATAAAATTCAATATTATTTAACGCAATTATTGAGTTAAGTTAAATGATCGTAAAACAAATCAGTAAACTCCAATTTTTAAATCTGTTTATTAAGTTTTTCATTATTTTCGCCTGGATATTTTCGCTTTCACTTTGCCCAAATCCGACAGAGAAATGTTTTTTTGGACAATGTCAAGAATGCTCCACATTCCAAATTTTGCTTCAACCGAACAATTCATTCAAAACTTTTGCGAATCCGGTAAAGCATTCCTTATTCATTCTTTTATCGCGAGTGAACAGGCAACTTGTTACAAAAATGTAAAAAAAAATTGCAAGATGAGCAATGTCTTGTAATTTGTGATTTTGCAGAAAATTTTGCGTTTGTTATCCAAAATGCTGTCCCTGGTGTTCATTGGAATAACGATCAGGCAACAATTTTCCCAATAGTTTTTTATTTAAAAAATGATGGTTCAATTCAGCACATCACCGTGAGCAAGATTTCGGTCGTTCTGCAAAGTGGCATTTTCAAACTACCGCACATGGAAAAGGCCCTTGTGACGGAGCAAGTGGGGCTCTGAAAAGAAAAGCACGAGCAGCAAGTCTACAAATGAGTGCAAATAGTCAAATAAGTTCGGCATTGGAATTGTATGAAGGGACAAAGAATGACGGGTGTTTTTCTTGTATATCACTGATTTACAAAAATGAACGAGATTATAAAGCAGCTGCTGAATTTTTAAAAGTTTGATTTGAAAATTGCGTAACAGTAAAAGGGACACAAAAGTTACATTACATCGAACCCGTGTAAAATGACCAATTAAAAGTGAAAATTTACATTTCTTGTCCTAGTTTTGAATATATTAGCTTTTCAAAAAATGTATCAAAGCGAGCTTTGAAATGAAGAGCGAAATAGATAGGGAAATTCGTATCTAACGATTTAACTGTGGTGTATAGAAATGTTTTCCTTCACAATACTACAGCTTATACGAATTATTGTTCTTTTGATTATAATAAAAACATTGTTTATGCATATAACGAATTTGGTAAACATAATTTATTTAACAGAATTTGAAAAAAACTATAGCTGACTCTCATTCAAAGTTGATTAACTGAAAGCCTTTGGGAAAATATCCACGATTACGTAAGTTAACGAACTCGACTTTACATGCTCGTGGTAGACTGGGTAAGACGATGCAGCACTCGCGCTCAAAGTAACATGGCTCTACATTATTTGTTATATCTCAAAAACTTATTGACGGTCCACACTGAAATTTTTGTGAGATACTCTCTGAATACCTTTTTCTTGTAAATGCAATTTGTTTAACATTTTTGCATGTTTTCCGGATAAATAAATAATTAATATTTTTCGCATATTACACAGTCAAAGTATGAACTATTATGAACTTCATTATAAAAAATTCAGATTCTAATGAATAAATAATTGTTACTTTTGAGCATTTCAAAAAAGTGATCTTCATTAGATTCTGAAAGTTCAAATAATGATAACTTGTGAATTTCACATATCATATTGAAAAGAAAAAATACGTTTCTTCTATTTTTGTGTTAAAATCAAGAAAAATATAACTTTGAGTGAATTTAAATTTTAGTGGTAAATTTGACATGTAATGGCCCATATATAACTTTCTAATATATTAGTTCTGACCTCGAGTTCAGTATACTCAACTCGGGGAACTGAACCAATATTTCAGAACTAAAATATATAGAATTAAACCAATACTAGTATTGGTTTAGTTATGACCTTCGATTTATGGCGAAATTCACCAAACGTAAAAAATCAGGGCTGTGTCGTAATTTTATGCAATGTTACGCAGTTACCAGCTAGGTCGTTAGGGTACGGCACCTTTACGTTACGCTATTGTTTTGTCATGCATGAGTAAACACGGCACATCACCAAGTGTCCGAGTGTAGCTGGATTTCAAACTGAAAACGATAAATTCTCAACCGAAAATTATTAATTGAATAAGAAGGAGCATTTTCGAAATAAATATTTAAGTTTTTAATCACAGATATAATAAATACCCATACTGAGACACGAATTTCAGTAGACTGGATTTGAGCTTCCTGAGAACAGATTCCGCGTGGCGATTTCCGTTGAGTGGAACCGCGGAGGAATTTATTGTACTCAGTGATGCGTGAAAAAAAACAGTAGCATAGCGATAAAGCGTGAAAAAGAGTAAAAAGGTCAATTTTCTACCAAAATCGGTGAACTTACAACAAAATACGTGAAATTCATACATATTGTTGAATTTTAACTAAAAAAGTAAACTTTCCGTGAAAAAAAAAGAATTTTCAATAAAATAGTTAAGCCTTAAACCAAATAGTAGAATTTTTAATAAAAAGAAATTAATTCTGAGCAATAAATATAATGGGAGACTTTAACCCTTCTTCACAGCGGATTTTTCGCTGCTTCCGTCACACAGGTGGGTCGTTCATGTCCGGTTGTCCTTTTTTCTGTAATCAAAGCTTTAAAAAAATTTGGAAAAATTCATACGTATTCCTCGGAGCGTCTACTACATGTACCACTTGGTTGTAGAATTAAACATGCTACTTTTTTCGAAATAATCTAAATATAAACAAAAACTTAAAAAAAAAGAAATTTAGTTGACAAATTCAAACCTTTGCAATAAATAAATAAATATTAGGAAACTGTACTTCAGGGTTTTAAAGATGAAATCATGACCTTTCAGAAAAATATAGTTCCATGTTTTGCAGTTCCAAAAAGTATATTTTTTTACACACATTAAAAAAAGATATTTTTTTTTGTAATGCATGCATATAAGAAATGAATGAAGAATCCACTTTTATTTAAAAAATCATTATTTATTTATTATACAATTAATAATCATCTAACTTTCATAAGGAACTTCCTTAAAAACTTTTTAAAAATAAGGTGAGAGTAAATAATTCAAGCAGCGCAATCTTTACAGAAATTCGTGCGATGTTCTTCACACACCGTCTTTTCACAGATCGCGCTAAAATATGACGAATTTTTATCATCCTTAGATGGACATATCGTACACCATTTTCTTTTCTCTAACTTCGTGGATATACATCTGCAAATGAGGATTCATCCAAATCGTCGCGAAACACTAACGCGGTCACACAGGTGGGTAGTTTAAGGTACATGCTTGATTTGAAATCTTTTTTCCTAAGAGACACAAGAATCAATTGTGATCAATTGTGATCAAATACAATCACTACCAAAAAGTTTTTTGGGAAGGGGCGTCCAACCCCACCTACTTTGGGTTTTGGAGATACTAAAGCGGGAAAATTTGACTGGGTCCTAAATGACCTACCTGTGTGACGAAGTATTAAGGTGCCTGCAACTCGACCGATTGGGTGTTAACCTACTTCTTACTTCATGATACTTCAGGATATTTCAATGGCTTAAGAAGATTTCGCTGACTTTAGGAAATTCCAAGTGACTTCAGGAGTGTTCAAGTAACTTCAAGTTACTTCAAGTGACTTCGTGTGAATTCACGTGACTTCATAAAAATTAAAATGGCTTCAGATATTTCAGGAGATGTCAAGTGACTTTAGGAGATTTCGAGTGACTTAAAGTGACTTCATGTAAGTTCATGTGATTACATGAGAATTTAAATGACTTCATGTGAATTCAAACGACTTCAGATATTTCAGAAGATTTTAAGTGTCTTCAGGAGAATTCAAGTGACTTCAAATAAATCCAGGTGATTTCGAGTGACTTCATGTGAACTCAAATGATTTCAGATATTTCCGGATATTTCAAGTGAATTTAGGAGAATTCAAGTGACTTCATGTAAGTTCATGAGACTACATGGGAATTTAAATGACTTCATGTGAATTCAAACGACTTCAGATATTTCAGAAGATTTCAAGTGTCTTCAGGAGAATTCAAGTGACTTGAAATTAATTCAGCTGATTTAAAGTGACTTTATGTGATTCTCAGCTGATTCAAAGTGACTTAATATGAATTCATGTGGCTTTATGTGAATTAAAATGACTTTAGATATTTCAGGATATTTCAAGTCACGTCAAATGAATTCAGGTGATTTCAAATAACTTCACGTGAATTTACTTGACTTTATGTAACGTTAAGTAACATTATATAAATTTTAATTACTCTAGATATTTCAGAAGATTTCAAGAGAATTAAAATGAATTCAAATGAATTAAAGTGACTTGAAATGAATTGAAGTGTCTTCAAGTCAATTAATGTGACTTCGTGTAACTTCCATGTGATTTTCCATGCATAATGTTGCAGTCTGCGTTAATCGCTCCACCAACATTACAAATCGTCACTAAAAAACTTTATCTCTTACACCCTTGGTACTGTGACGCAATTTTTGAAAGGCCCATTATTGCAGAAATAGTTTCTTTATACCTGCTGTTAATAAATCAATTAAAAAAATTAATTTCTTTCTAATGATCAATATTTTTATTTCAGGAATATTTGAAGATTTACGAAGGATAATGAAGTTAGGATAATTTATTTTCTCAAATGTCATTTACTTTAATTTGTTTCTTTTTTTACGAATTAGAATTTTATCATTTTAGCTGTTGAAATGAATTACTTTCTCAAGAAATATTGGAAATGATGTTTATTTCGATCGCAGAACAGCGATAAAATTTCGCAAGTAATAAAAGATAAGAGAGAGTGAATTCTCTCTGGGATTTTTCTCTATTAGCATGAATTATTGGTTCTTCGCGCGGCGAAAGAGGCCATATACTAGAATAAAAGACAAAATTCTGGTCGCCGCGGAATAAAGAACAAAGGTCCAAGAAGAATGAAATACGGCGGCAACGGAGGGTTCGTGGTGTCGAAAAATCGCGGCTATCGCATCTCGTCGCCGCAATAACCAATCCGCAAGTTAACCGCAATAGTATAAGTGGAATCGCAAAAGCTATTCGTCTTACCGTCGCCGACAGCATTATCATATTTCCCAGCTAGTACGGAACCGTAACCCAAACTACCCCCGCCCCCCTACCCGTGATGCTTGAATGTTCTTGCTCCTTGTACTCGACCGCGGGGCGTCTAAATGGATAAATCTTCCTTGCACCAATTTCACAATTTCATTTGCATCGTGCACCTACCTCGGCCGAATCCGATTTCGTGGACCTTATATCCACGTCACTGAGTGGGTTGTAAACAACTTCCGGTTATACAAGTGCACGCCCCCGCGAATCCTCAGCACCCCATTATTTCCTGCTTTCTCCGAGAGAAAATTATAAATACATTATATAATAAAAGTGCGAACTCTCAATCTCCTATTTTCTTTTTGTATGAATTATTCAAAATTGTCTTATCATGAAAAACGAATTTATGTAAAATATTACATTCTCATCCTAATGAGAATGTAAAATCTGACCTTGTCGGTTTTCATAAATTCTCCATGTTTTGGGAAACCTCCTTAGTAAAAAAAATTATTTTTAAATTCTGAAAAGAAAGAACGTGTCCGTTAACCAGCTTTTTTGATGACATTCAAGAAACACGATGTTTTAAGAAAGCCGTACAAGATTAGCATAACAACTTTTTAAATTTTTCGAAAAGTCGCACATTCAAATTTTGATCGCACAAAAAAATAATGAAAAATCAAAAATTCCATTTTGCGGTCAAAATATAAATTATTTAAATTATTTTGTGATAGGATGCGTAGTTTCTTTAATTCGTAAAAATCAACATTAAAAATTAAGAAAATGAAATTTTTTGACAAACGACACAAGCTATAAACAAAACGAATAGACAAAAGTTCTTCTTCCAAAAAAAGAATCAAAGCTCCTCCAAGTTTGTGATGAATATTTTTTTAATAGGACACGTTGTTTTTGTTTTAATCGTTAAAAATAACATTCAAAATAAAAAACTAAATTTGTTGAAAAAGGACACAAGGTACGAGAAAAATGAATAGTCAAAAGGTGTTCGCACAAAAAGGATCTACAAGTTTGCTATACATAATTTTTAGGTAGGACAAATAGATTTTCTTTTAATATTATAAAATAAAACAAACGTAACGTAGTCCGTCTTTTAAATAATGCCGCTCTGAAGTGCCGTTTCTCCTTATTTTTGCTCAATCGCATCTTCCACCATCGCGCTGTCGTTTTGAGCGCCCGCATTAAAATTCAGTCTCTCTGAATAGTACCAAAAAATATCCAAACATATACACTTTCTACTTAAGGGGGGGGGGGCTGACGAGCGGCATTATTCAGGAAGAGCGTGCCAATAGTGGGGAAGCTGAGTTCAACGAAATATATTCCCCTACCAGCCCATGTCCGGATTTATTCAGAAAGCGGACTGTATTTGGAAAACAACACGAGAGGCGAAGAAAATAAAAATAAAAAAGTTCTTTTGCCAAAAATATCTAAAAAGTTGTTATAAACTTTTGTTATAAAGAAATATTAAAAAAAAAAGCTTTTGGGGAAATAACACAAGCTACAATAACATTTGATTTAACAAATTTTTTTGTTTACTTTGTTTCTACAAACGACCCCACACGAAACATATTGCAAAAATGTCTCTGTCAAATTGGCTGAAACTTTCAGAAAATAATGTGTTCAGTATGCCGAACAAAAGTTTCCTGGGGAATTACAAGATCCTATGATTAGTTTCCGAGCTATGTGACCTAGAAGTACAAGATTTTCAAGTATCCCGAGTCTATGCGTAGAATAAGCTGGATAGTAGAACTTAAAGTACACTAGAGATTTTATCAGGTTTAATGAATGGAAAAATAATATTTAATCATAGTGTGAAGCCACTGTTTCTAAAACAACGTATAAAAACTGTAAAAGTCTTAGCAAATTTTAGAAAACCCATTTAAATATTGCATTTCGTCGACTACTTTGTCCTATAATGTGATACATCTCGAAATAGAGGATAAATACATCAAAATGTTTCAGCCACAAGTTTTAGGGAAATAAATTAATTCAACATGGAAGGGAAAATAATCTTATTATGTTCACTTCGTTTTTCTTGGATAGTGCTAAAACTGGGAAGTATTCAAAACTACAACAGAATTAAGCCATTTTTCCATATTTAACCGTTTTATGATTTTTACGAAATTATCATTTTTTGTCTTTTCAAATTCGAGGTCAAAATAACGGTTTCCATTTATAAAAATCACTTTAACCTCTAAATGACCTTGAAGTCGTATTCAAAGTCAAAGTGATTGGTACCCGTGCAGAAATCGCCAGGTATCTTTCCGGTTCCAGACTTGGGCCAGGCCAGCCTGGATCTATCTTGTATTTCTCAATGGCTCGATCTCGAGCCTGTCTAGATAGGTAGTGGCAAAGTTCCTAAAATTAATGACAGCTGACATTGGATAATTCTGTGCATTATGCAATTTCCACTATGCAACTTTGTGTTTGCTTATAAGAGTGTCATTTTAGAAAGTCGCAAAATTCTTCAGATAATAAAAAGCCCTCGTAGAGTCAGAGGACATCGAGCAAGAATCACTATTCCAAACTCTCATATAAGTTTCAAATCCCTATTACACCCCCACGAGTACCTGAAAACTACCCTTAAATCAAAAATGTCTATTCTTCATGAAATCGACCTTTTTAACACTGTGTTCTCGTATTTTTTTACTTAGAATTAATAATATTGGTCTAGTGGAATATTCATTATCATTGGTTAATTATTACTTAAATATCACTGATGAATTAATAAAAACATTTCTGTGGCAAAATGTTGTCACAGGCTTATACTGCCCAATATGTCGAAGGCATTTTTGGTAAGAGTTGGATTTTTATTTGATCATTTTGCACGGGGCTCTCCCGGTATATATCATCAGTCACGGACGCATTTTTATAATGCAATCAAGTGATCTGATGAGAGGAGTCTGCCCAGACATTTTGGACAAAGCTTGGTTTTTACCCCATCATTGACGGACTGGGTTGCAGTCAAGTACACGATGGGGGGACCTACAGCTTAAGGTTGATTCCGAACCACCAGAACCTCGGTAAAGGTACATTGAAAAATTTCCAGAGGTACCAGTTCAGGGATCGAACCCCGGACCTCTGAGGTGAAGTCCAAGTGTCTAACCAACTGAGCCACCGAGGCTCTTCACTGATGAATTAATTATTATTAAATTAATTATTATTCAGTAATTAATTATTACTGATAAATATTCTACTAGACCAATAATAATCATTTTTAGGGAAAGAACGTATTAAAAAAAATTATTTGAACATATTCTATTAGTTTTAGAAAATTAAAAGTTAATGAACTAATGTTATTAAATATTCCAGTAGACTAATGGTAATAATTTTAAGGGAAAAAACAAATTTAAAAAAATCATTTAAACAAATTCCATTTGTTTATTAATGAAAAATGAATTAATTAATAATTATAAATATTCCACTAGACCAATATTAATAATTTTAAGTAAAAAAAAGACCAGAATACAGTGCTCAAAAGGTCGATTTGATGAAGAATTAACATTGTTTGTTTTAAGGGTTGTTTCCAGGTACTCGTGGGGCTGTGTAGGGTTGTAAAATCCATGTATCTAATACATGAAATTCTTCGTTGGATAGTTCTCTACCGGCCCCCATACTTTCTAGACACATTTTTCAAACCCTAAAAAATTATTCCAAAAACTAAAAAAAGTTATTTTTCTCCATGCATTTTACATGGGAAACTTCAAGTCAAAACCGGCACCTGTTAATCTAAAAAATCAAATAATAAAAAATTATGGAATTTCTTTTTTCGGATTTGGAAAAAATGGGGGGGGGGGTCGTTGACATTTAAAACAAAAAAGCGTTTTTGAGCCACCCTAATGTACACAGAGGACCATTATTACTACACCATTAGGCCATTTCCCTTTCGGGGTAGGCATGACTCACTTGGTGGGGAAAGGAGTAATGTGAGGAAGGGATATAACATTTTTAGATTAATCTAGAATTCTCGTGATATTTATTTAAATAATATGTTCGTTTCGCAACACTGCTCTGACCCAGGTTACTGATCAATCTCTCTAGAAATCATCCCAAGTGAAGACCCACACAAAGTCGTTATGTAAGGTTCCCCACTTGGGTCCATTAGTATCCAAGGTCTTTTGTTTCGGGCATCATTCACTCCACTGAAACTCCTTTTATTAACTATTTCTCGCCATATTTCGCCAGCTTCTTTTATGTCCATGCATTTTTTCATGCAGCTTCTCGTGTTTATGTGGCTTCTTATGTCTCTTCTAACTAGGGTCTCATTTACACATTCTAACCTTTCTTTCTGCGGTCTACCTCTTGGCACGCTGACACTTACTTTACCTTGATACACTTGTTTCGTTAGTCGTTCATTTGGCATTCTCTCAATATGCCAGAACCATCTTAACCGATTTCTTTCCCATGCGTCTACTAATGTCTCTTCTGCACCACATTATTTGAGAATTATGTCGTTACTCATTTTGTCAATCAGAGTTTTCCCGCACATCATGCGCAAGAATCTCATGTCAATTGCATTAACTTTACTCTTATCTTTTTCTTGATAGGTCCATGTCTCGCTACCGTATATTACAGTTGGTAAAAATATAGTAATTTATTTCCATTTTAGCTTTATTTGATATATTTTTACTTTTGATATGCAGCCCTGATCTATCAATAACCTTCATACCTTCATTTATGCCTCCATTTAATTGCTCATCTATCTTCCCGTCCCTAGTAAATAAGCTACCAAGGTATACGAACTTATCAACTTCTAGTTCAAGTTCTAGTTTTATTTTCGTTAATTTTAAGGTCCATGCTCTTCATAATTGCATTCAGTTTATTCAACATTCTTTGCAAGCCTTCGATTCACTCTACCATAACAACCTTATCATCTGCGAACGCTAACCCACGTACCCTTACTGTTTCGAGATCGACACCCTATTCGTCGAAAAGAGCCATTCTTAAATACTTTGTCTATGAATAATATCAATATCCATGAAGACATAACACATCCTTGTCCAACTCCTTGAATAATATCGAAATAGTCACTTAAATTCCCATTTACCCTTACACTCGCTTTGCTACCCGTATATATTGTTTTTATAGCTTGTAGCAGCCATCCATTGACCATCAGGATGAAAACTATTTTTCCTGCTCTCAAACTTTTTCTGTGACTTGCTTTAAGCTAAATATTTGATCCGTACATGACCTTCCTGGCATAAAACCACTTTGGACTTCCCAAATCTTTGCTTCTGTTATTTTCATTACCTTACGAATAAGTATTTTTAAGTATATCTTACTTACGGTACTTAATAAGCTAATTCCTCTGTAATTATTGCAGTCGCTTTTACCTCCCTTTCTTTTGTATATTGGTACGATAATCGCTTTTTTTAATCGTCTGGGACGTCTTTCATCTCAAAAAATAAATTTATCAATTCGCACAGTCTATGTGTAGGTACAGTCTATGGTGGATGGTAGAGGAATGAAGCGCACGGAGTACGGTTAAACTGTAAACCCAAATTTAAAGATTCAATGTTACACTGCAAAAGGGGCTGCTTCTAAGTGTAAATACAATTGAGAGAGGAAGCGTATTCCTAAAGGCAGTAAACAAAAAAGGTTTCAAAACTACGGATAAGCAGAAGGGGAAATACGTACGTAAATCAGTAATGACAAATATTCAAGAATGTTAATATTAAAAAATAAGCTGAGACGTAACATACTGCCACCTTTGAAAAATTTAAGTTCAAATCAAAAGTCGAGGTTACGTCAATATACGAAAATGGTACAAAATATAAAATGATATCAGAAATTTCAGATCAAATTCCAATTTCCAAAAGGCATCAGTAGCACAAAATAAATGTAAGAATATGTAAGGACTAAAAATAATTAAAGACTAATACATATTCCATCAAGCGTGTCCATAATTGATCAAATGATGAGTTTTCTCCACAGCTATTCAATTGGAAGAGGGCACAATCGTTTCACTCAACGTTTGTAATCGCCGGTGCTTGTTCTCAGGGTAACTCCCCTGATTACTCCATCTGCTCCTGGCTGGACGTCGATGAGGCGGCCTATTGACCATTTTAATGGTGGAAGATTGTCCTCTTGGATGAGAACCAAAGTTCCAACCTTGATGCAGTGGTTGGAGGTGGACTGCCACTTGCTGCGAACAATCAATTGATTAAGATATTCTTTCTGCCATCGAGCCCAGAAATGCTGTCTCATTTTCAGAGCATGCTGCCAAGCTGGTAAGCGATTGGAAGTCGTGTCCTCAAAGTCCATCTGAGGGAAGCTCGTCAATTGACCGCCGATAAGGAAATGACCTGGGGTCAAAGGACGAAGGTCGTTAGGATCGGAAGAAAGAGGCGAGATGGGACGAGAATTTAATATACTTCAGTTTCAATTATGAAGGTTTCCAACTGCTTGAATGTTAGCAATGTGTCATCAACCAATCTCAAGAGGTGGTGCTTGAAGGATTTTACAGCGGCTTCCCAAATGCCACCGAAATGTGGCGATCTGGGAGGGATAAAGTGCCATGTAATTTTTTCTTCCGCTAGATATTGTTGCACCTTCTTGTTGTGCTCGACCGAAATAAGCAGATTATAGAGCCCATCAAGCTCACGATTTGCACCAACAAAATTTGTCGCGTAGTCGGAATGTGTTGTCCGCGATTTTCCTCTCCTAGAGAAGAGTGGCTTCAAACTGGCAATGAAAGCGTCTGTTGTTAAGTCGCTGACCAATTCGAGATGGACAGCTTTTGTTGACATGCAAATATAAATCGCCACATAAACCTTTATTTTGTTTCGATTTCGAAAGCGCTTTTCCTTGATGTAGAAAGCACCACAGTAGTCGACGCCGATATTAAGAAACGAACCAGAAAATGAAACGCGTTCTAAAGGTAGGTTGCCCATGAGATAGTCAGCGCCTCTGGGTTTCGCACGAAAGCATGGAATGCATTGGCGAATCACTTGTCGTATCACATTGCGACCATTGATACGCCAATAATTTTCGCGAATCGAATATAAAGTGGCTTGAGTACCAGCGTGTTTGAGTCTCAAATGTTCTTCACGAATAAGAAGACGTGTGATATGATGACTAGGGGGTAACAGGGCGGGATGCCTTTGTTCTTCTGGCAATGAAGAGTGAGAGAGTCGACCACCTACACGGAGAATCCCCTGACTATCGAGAAAAGGGTTCAAGGGAATCAGTTTACTTTGACTATCAAGCATTTTATTGTTTTTTAGCGCGTTAATTTCTTTTAAAATTGCAGCACTTTGCGTGAGCTTCACGATTGCATGATTTGCGAGATCAATTTCATCTTTATTAATAGAACCGGTTAATTTGTTGTTTTTATTTTTCTCCTTTGTGTTGCGAGCAAAGCGAAAAATGTAACAAATTACATGCTGAAGTTTTTTAATGGAACTACTACTTTTCTAATAAATTCCCGGCAGAGACATCGATTTTCATACAAACTTGCGGGGCACACGTTTCGCGCATTTCTGGAATTTTGCTCAGAAAATCTTTTTTCTGAGGCCAGAATTGTTCATCTTGAGATAGCCAAGAGGGACCATTTTTCCAAATAGTAGAATCAATAAATTCTCGCACTGTTTGACCGCGAGAAACGAGATCAGCAGGATTGTCTTGGGATGACACGTGCCTTCAGTGGCACGATTGTGTGAGCTTTTGAACTTTAGCTACTCTATTCGAAACGAACGTTTTCAATAAATGTGGTTTTATATTCAACCAGTGAAGAGTTATGGTTGAATCCGAACATAAATTGACTTTACTAATATCAATATCGACCGCTTGCCGAGTTGCTGCATACAGACAAGCGAGAAGAACAGCCGAACACAATTCTAATCGTGGTAAAGTCAAGGGAGTTACTGGAGCAACTCTCGATTTTGAGCAAACTAATTGGATGTATATATTACCACGACCATCAATTGAACGCAAATAAATGCAAGCTCCGTAAGCTTGCTCACTTGCGTCGCAGTAACCATGCATTTGTATTTCGACAGCTTGAGGCACGATTATATGCCGGTCAAACTTAAGATTGCTTAGAAGAGGCAATTGACTCTTGTAGTCTAGCCACGAAGTATGAATATGAGAAGGGATAGATTCATCCCAATCCACTCCTGCCTTCCACAAAAGTTGGATAATAATCTTAGCTTTCACTATTACTGGTCCCAATAATTTTAATGGATCGAATAATTTGGCGACCTCCGAGAGAATAGTTCGTTTGCTCACTTTTTTACTGGAGTCTGATGTTTTGACAGAATAAAAAAGTGAGTCTTCTCGGGAGTTCCATTGAATACCGAGAGTTTTGACAGCTGCGCCAGGATCGAGGGACATATGAGTGCTATCTGGATTTTCTGGGTATTCCGAAACTAGATTTGGGCCATTTAAGGCCTATTTTTGAAGATTGAACCCACCCTTTTTCAAGAGCTTGAGAAGATCATATCGAAGAAATGCAGCTTCCTGGTGCGTGTTTGCCCTAGTTAAGAGATCATGTACATAAAAATCTCTTTTTACTATTGCTGCTGCGATTGGATGCCGAGTACCTTCATCGTCAGCCAATTGATGTAGCGCACGAACAGCGAGGAAGGATGCGCAGGCAGTACCGTAAGTGACCGTATCAAGAGTACATTCTTTGATAGGTTCTTGAATAGTGGAACGAAACAAGATTTTTTGAAAAATAGTGTCATCAGGATGAACCGAAACCTGGCGGTACATTTTTTCGATATCAGCAGTGAGAACGAAAAGGTGCGATCGAAAATGAATAAGCAAATCAAAAAGATCATCCTGAATCTTGGGACCAACCATCAAAGTATCGTTAAGGGATACGCCAGACGACGTTTTCGCGAAACCATCGAAGACTACGCGAATTTTTGTTGTTAGGCTATCTTGCTTCACTACAGCGTGATGCGGAAGATAAAACCCAACTTCTGAGGCATTCTCGACTTCATAAAGAGATTTATGTTTCAATTTGTCATACTCAAGAAAAAAATCAGAATATTCTATTTTGAACTCAGGGTTTTTGCTAAATCGATTTTCTAAAGAATTGAAACGTTTTAGAGCCATAGAAAGAGATTCTCTGAGTTGATTTTTCTTTTCATTAAAAGGGAATCTAACCATATATCTACCCTCGGGAGTTCTTTGGGTATTATATTTGAAATGAACTTCGCATGCCGTTTCTTCAGAGGAAAGTGCTTTTGGAGCTGAAATTTCTTCTATTTCCCGGAATCTATCGAGATTAGTATCTGGAGAATTTGCGAAAACCGAAAAGTGGCATTGAATATTTCTATCCGACGGAGGGAATCTATTTATCTCTCCAGGGATAATCCAACCGAGCTGCGTTTTTTGAAGAATTGCACCGGGATGATTTTTCAATGCTATTTGGCCAACACACAAAAGCTTATAAAAAAGCTTGACACCAATGAGAAGATCGACACTGGATGGACTGTGAAAATCTGGATCAGCCAAGGAAATGTCTTTTGGGATTTCTAAAAGTGCCAGATTTATAGGGGTCGAGGGCATTGCTTTCGAGATACTAGGAACGACGAGAAGTTCTATCGATTTTTGAAATTTATTAAATAACGACTTTATATTTGCTGTGACGGCGTGAATTATTTTTGTAGAACTGCCTTGAAGACCTGTTACAGAAATATCGACAGATTCTCTAACCAATTGTAAAAAATCAGCTGCTTCTTCAGTGATAAAATGAGCCTGAGAACCAGCATCTAAAAACACGCGACAAATTTTTGATTTTCCTTGTTTGTTAACTAGGTCAACGACGGTAGTGGCTAACAGGGCTTCGGAAGAAATCTGTGCTTGATAACAACTGGCCTCAGAACTAGGATTGGAAACGCTAAATTGATTTCCACAAGATGCCTTGGTCGAACTATTATTTGGCTTTTGATTGAGAAAATATAAGAGTGTATGATGTTTTTTATTAAAAATATATGGCGATAGATTTTCGAATTTTTTACAAGAAAAAACATTGTGTTCTTCAGCGCAACAAGGACACAAATGTTTTGTGGTTGAAATAGCGTAAGTTTGTTGCGAACGATTATTAGGACGAACGTGTGATGAGAAATTTTTGGCCGACGAATTTGATTGTTTGTTACCCGATTGAAAACCCGAAGCATCTTCGAATTTAGCGCGACGCTGCAAAAAGGAAATCATTTCCTTCATAGTGGGCTTCATAGATTCGCTAGTGATATCTTCCCATTTTTCTCGAATAGAAGGAAATAATTTGTCTCTAACTATAACTACCAAAATCGTGTCCCAACTTCCAATGAGCTCTTTTAGAGCTTCGAGAGCACGCATGTGCTTTTGAAATTGATCCAAAAAAACACGAACAGGGATTTTGTTTGAAATTGGCGGAAGATCTATTAAAGCTTTCACGTAACTTTGGCGTATCACCGTCTGATTATCGTAGCGATCTTTCAACAATTTCAAGGCCACTTCATAATCCTCTGCTGATGATTCGATTGAAGATATAACGTCCGCGGCTTCATCTACGAGACAGCCTTTCAAATGAAAAAATTTCTGAATGGGAGGAATGCGCGAATCTTGATCAACAAGCGAATTGAATAAATCATAGAACCCTAACCAAGCATCAAATTTTTCGTTAAAGGTGGGTAAACTAATTTTAGGCAGACTTGAGAAACCAATAGGAACATTAAAAATAGCTTTATTCTCGGAACTTTGAGACAAATTCGACGAGAGAGGTGGCTGAGACGTGGGGCCCGGAACCGGCTTCGGCGACTTTGGTGTTCGACACGATAAAAGATTAGTGGCGATAGTATATGTTGCATAATATTTTTCATCCATTTCATCTCTGTATTGCTCAGAAAGTTCCTCATCATCGACAAGAGTTTCATATTCAATTTGAATTTTTTCGAACTTTTCGCGATTTATTTCTATTTATTTGAAGCGCTTTTCTAAGAGTGGAAAATCTTTTGAGGGATCAAATTTGTTAAGAAACGTTTCATAAGTACTTAAAGTGCGCTTTGCATTTTTTTCGCTGGGCTTTGAGGAGCTTTATTTTATCTGCTTTTTGAGAGGCTTTGAGAGCTATTTCCCGAGCTTCTGCGGTAACTTCATTATCATTTGTCATTTTGAAATAATCGAAAAATAACTAACAAGAGCAGACAGAAAAATACATAATGGGAGGATGTGTTAAGAAGAAATCGGCGGTACAAAAAACTCACTGACCTTTGATGACGATCAAGAATAACGATAGCTGCGATGATTGCAACTGCGATCTCCACGGCGGGGACTACGTTGACGACAGCGATGACGACTGCGATGACGACTGCGATGACGATTGCGATGACGACTGCGATGACGTCTGCAATTGTACCAGATTCCGTTGTTGATAGGAACTCTGGAGCATGATGATCCAACTCAATGGATAATGTTGAAGTATTCACTTCAATTAACACAATTTTTCGAAATGTTTAATGTTCACTGTTCACAAAACACTAGTTCAAGTAGCACGATCTAGATATTGATAACACTCCCTTTGTAACGGACAAATTATTTCGAATGCACTATATTGGAGTTTGCACATTGTTTTTATCACGGTGGAATAAAGGCACAAGGATTTTTCACACGACGTGCTTCTTGAGTTCGGCAGTTTCAAACGCACGCGGTGAAAATTGTTCAGAAATCCGGCTAATGAAGGACCATGTTTTGTCTCGCGTTTATTTTAACATGAGAATTTGGGAATAATAAATAGGTACTTTTCCCATACAAATAAACCTCAACCTGTAGAATATAAAATTAGTGTATTTTGAATATTACAAGTAGAATTGGAAATTTGTGCTACCGAATTTATGTAAACGCGTATAACGAGGTGTGCTCTGAGTCAGGTCGAAGAGCTTCTAATGACATTTTTGAGAACGAACAGTACGCAAGGAAGAGAAGCGTTAGAGAGCTGAGGAGAAGGGAGGATTTCGGAAATAGCAAATAGTGGGGAAAGAAGTGGAATTTGATTGGTTTGACAAATGGTCGATGGTAGAGGAATGAAGGGTCAAGATGTCCAGACATCTGGTAAACCTAGTTAACTCAATTCTAGGAAGGCTGCCCTAAAAGGCTTAAAATTGTAGGCGAGTCGAAGCGAAAATTTGACAAAAGAGAAACTTGTACAATAAAGCGCACGAAGTACGGTTAAGCTGTAAACCAAAATTTAAAGATTCAATGTTCGCTGCAAAAGGGGATGCTTCTAAGCGTAAATACAATTGAGAGAGGAAGCGTATTCCTAAAGACAGTAAACAAAAAAGGTTTCAAAACTACGGATAAGCAGAAGGGGAAATACGTACGTAAATCAGTAATGGCAAATATTCAAGAATGTTAATATTAAAAAATAAGCTGAGACGTAACAACAACAAAGTCAATTATACTGTGGCTATTTCCTTTGGACCAGGTGTACATATGGATCATTTTATGTCTAAACCAAGCATTTGTAATGAACCGACCCCTTTCTAAGCATAAGCCAACTAATTTATCTCCGTTAGAGTTTGTTATTGGATCTCCAAAATTACCTAATACTTCCTCTGTATCCTGATTTTCGATGCCTAACCATCTATTAACATCTCCTATCAGAATTATTCTTCCACCATGATCGCAAATATTGATTGTGTCATTTAAAGTGTCCCAGAAGGCGTATTTTACTTCTCTGGGATTACTATTAACTGGCACGCAGCATGCTTTGATAAATAATCTTCTGATTCCTACTTTCGTTCTAGTCCACAGCAGTCTGGGAGATACAAAATCATGATCTTCGAAATGCTGCTTCGCTCTTTCATTTAAAATCAGACCTACTCCTTGCCTACCATGTGATTCACTAAATACTCCTGACGATGTTTTAAATCCGCCTTCCAACGCGCCGTTTCCTATGTCTTTAGTTTCACATCCCTTTTTCTTTGTTTCAGGCACACATAAAATATCTAGTTTCTCGCAATTCTTTCATCTTGAGATCATTCACTCCGCTAGCATTCCAAACACCCAGTCTCCATTCGTCGCCTAATACTTGACCTTCACATTTACCGTGTACATGCCTTTCGTCAAATAAAATTTCAGTCCTTTACGAGGCTATTATATTGTTTATATTATTCATTGTTTATATTATACCCCCAACCACCACCTTTATGCTATAAGTTTATTTTGCGAGTCGAAATCATGTCTAAGTTAAGTAGAAATTATAGTAGTTATTATTATAGGTAGTTCTAATTTCGTCCCACCACACTTAAGTTAATAAGGAAGGGTAGCAAGTGGGCGAAGGGGGGGGGGGCTGGGATCGAGAGAGTCGTTTTGAGTTCATGTTTTTATGATGAGAAGGTCACCAGCCTTCAGCAGCGTAGTATTAGATGGGAGTTCATGTGATCTCATTTGTTAATACCCGGCCGTCCTCTGAGCACGACACCAAAAACTTATATATACAGTAAGGAAGTTTACTATGTAGTCATAGGGAATATAATTATATAACTTTAGCATACATTGCAACCCGCCGTGCATCTGTGCAATTCAAAAAAGTAGTAAATAGGCGATTTTAATTCAGTTTTTAAATCCCCCGCGCTCATAATCTTGCGCTTATTGGCCAAAAGCTTCGAGCCTCAGATGACTTGTGCAAAAGATGTACAACATAATTCTGAAAGAAGTTTAAGTTCCCCAGGATTCCAGATAAATAATGATGTACGAATTAAAAACAATGTAACACAACATTAGAATGTGTTCACAAAAATTCTCGGGACGTGGTTTCTTTGGAAAATTTTTCTTAAATCTTTGTTTGCGAAATCTTTTTTATTTTTTTGAAATTCTTGAATTATTTGAAACCTATAATTAGTAAAAAAAAATCTTCTAAAATGTTTTGAAACCTTTTCAAATTTTCTAAATGTTTTAAAACCTTTGAAATCTGGTGTACTGTAACCTTTTCAAAATCTTTGAAACCCTTTACATCTTTTAAAAGTTTAAAAATCTTTGTGAAATTGTTATGAAATATTACAAATCTGATATTATACACGTCTTTATAAAATGTTTAAAATCTTTTTAAATATTTTTAAATCTTTGAAACATTTTGAAATATTTAGTAATGTTTTGTAATATGGTTTACTTTAACATTCTCTAGTAGTCGAAACGAAATTTTCAAGCTCGCTGGGCACTCATCTTATAAGAATAATTCGCCGCTTCTTACCTTTCATCATTTAAATCTCAGATTCATCGTTGCAATTTTTATAATCATACGGATTTCAATTTTCGTTGCAGTTAGTCAAAAGCGTTTGATTCCCATATTTAATTTAATAAGTAAGACAACAGATTTTATCACCAATTAATTACGTACAACCGGCAGATATTGGCTTTATTTAATTAATTAAGTTCGAAGTACAAAACGATTTTGACACTTCCCAGTGGGCACACAAGTCCTAAACTTGTCCTATATACGTCTTTCGGCGGACGTGCTAAGGACGTCCTAAGGACCTTTTAAAGACATGAAAAGATCCAAAGGATGTCTTACAGACGTCAAATAATATGACATACAGGTACATTCTAAGGACGTTTTTAGGAAGTCCCGGTGCCTACTGGGTTGCCAAACATCAAATATCACGCACGTACCGTTACATTAGTAAAAATCAACTCTGATTTTTTAGAAAGCACTTAATGCACGTTTCGAATGCATATGTGAACAATTTTAATGTTGTGTTACATTTTTTTGAAATTCGTAACTAATTATTTATTTGAAAAGCGCGGTGAATCCTGGGGAAAATAACCTTTTTCAGAATTAAGTTTTACCTGTATTTTGCGCACGTCTTCTGAGCCTCGAAGCCTTTGACTAATCAGTGCAAGATCTCGAGCGAAGGAGATTTGGAAACCGAATTAAAATTTCCGATATAGTACTTTTTTGCATTACACAAATGCAAAACGGGTTGCATTGTATGCTAGAGTTTATATCATTATATTCCCTATGACTACATAGTACTGAGACTACATAGACTACATAGACTACATTTGTGTTTATTTCTTGTTTATTTTAGGCCTAACTGTTTGAATTTATAATTAAAGGAGAGAGCCCCCCTCCCTGAACAAAAATCTCCGCATTGTTTGTAGTTTTTAGGTTTAAAATTTCTTTTTCATCCAAAAATTGTAATAAATTGATATAAATTACTTAACATTAAGTAGGTTTTCGGGGTTTCTATTCTTTGAATAACGAAACACAATTTTAAAAAGTACAGATATTTAAAGTTTAGATTTTTTAATTGAGAACTACATGTTAGAGATGGTTTGCAATTACGTCACATTCCCTGTAATCTAAAAAATGCTACAAAGGAGGTTTTAAGAAAAAGATCTTCCTTAAAGTCTTTTCAAAACCATTGAAATTTTCTAAATAAACCGTCTCTAAAGAGTTTAATTTGATAAAACTTTACGCATATCTAGAGTAGAATTTTTTAGATGGGGGTAAGGATCGGTCTTCTTGCTCAGTTCGCAAATGGCACCGATTTAAAATTTCGGCCTGGGTCAACTCAACCCCCACCCCTACGGTTAACAGGTTAAATATAATTTTTCTATCAATTAAACCTGATAAAATCTCTAATGTACGTTAAGTTTTATCTCCAGCTTCTTCTGCGCATAGTCCCAGTATAGTTGAAAGTCTGGTACTTCTAGATCCCATAGCTCGGAAACTGATCATAGGATCTTCTAATGCCATAGGAAACTTGAAAATTCTTTTAATGGGAAGCGTATTTTTTTAATTAGAAAAATATGTTAATAAAAATATTTTTAAGCGGTTAGGTGCAAGAACGGCCTACTTGCATCTTTCGCATGGTGGAGGACAGGTCGGAAAGGAAAGCAGTTGACAAGGGGGAGGGCGAGAAGCAAGTATTTGGGAGAAGGTGGAGATTATGATAGAAGAGAAAGTGGGAGAACTTAGGAATCAAAAGGAGGAGAGGGCAGGTAGGGAAAGGATAAGGGAAATAGAGTTGAGGATGGAGAGAAGGTAGATAGGAGAAATAATGTAGTAATAAGAGGATTGAAGATGAAGAGCGGAGAGCTAGGAAGATAAATTAGGGGTAATGCGTAACAAAAATAGGATATAGGACAAGAAGCTTTTCATCGATCGAGGTTTGACGAGGAGACGGTCAAAGTAAAGAGGAAAGGAAGCGCTAATGGGGGATTTATAACAGAGGTTAGGGATGGATTAGAGGAAGAAGTTCATGGAGCGGGAGAGAGAGGGCGTGCAAATGAGGACGGTAAAGATAGGACGGGTAATGTATAAGTTTGTGACTCTGTACAAGAAGGATAGGATGGAAAGGATTAAATAAAGGGTGGAAGACTTACTAGGAGGGAGGGTGCAATCAGACCGTCAGCCATTAAGTTTGTGGATACAGTGGTAGGCTGGCAAAAGGCAGGGTGGGGAGAAGGGTCGTTATGAGAGAGGGTATCACGGACGAGAGAGGCGATAGAGAAGTATAAGGAGCAGTTGGGCTACGTAAGCTTTGAGGGTGCGCCGGTGGACAAGATATGGGAAAATCTGAAAGAGAAAGTAAAAGTTTGTGTGCAAAAGAAGATATTTAGGAAGAATAAGAAAGGACAGGTGGAGTCGTGGTGGGATAGGGAATGTAAAATGATAAAGAGAAAGGTGAAAAAGAAATACAGGCAGTGGAAGGAAGGAACCACGAAAAGGAAGGAGTACGTAGAAATGAGGAAGGAGTTTAGGGTGATATGTAAGAAGAAAGAGCAGGAAAAGGAAAAAGAGCTGGAGGAGTAGTTCAGAAGTTTTAAGACAGAAGGGGACGTGTGGCAGATATTTAAAAGCTATAGAAAATGTAGAGTGGGGATAAGTAAAAAGATAGGGAGCGACGAATGGAGGAAATTTGTTAAGGATTAATTTCAGGGGTCAGGTACACGGAAAAGCGATAAGGGGATCAGAAGAACGAGGGAGGTAGATGCAGAGGAGCTGAATGACGAGGATATAAAGAAGCAGATGAGGAAGTTTAAAAAATCTGAGGCAGCATGGCTGGAAGGGCTAGAGAACGGAGCCTGGTTGTTTGGCACACAAGAGGTAAGGCAGAGAATGAAGGTGGTAGTAAAAAAATTATGGATGAGGAAGGAATTCCTAAGAGGGTGGAGGGAGGGGTTGATCGTACCACTGTATAAGAAAGGGAAAAGGAATATTGCCGGAGAGGCAGGCGGACTTTAGTGAGGGAAGGAGTATTATTGACAATATTTAAGTCTTGCAGCACGTGTTGGATAGAGAACTAACCAAAAAGGGTGCCAAAAGTGTACGCCTTTTTGTAGATCTAAAGGGGACGTTCCCTTCGGTGGGTAGGGGAAGTTTGTGGGAGGCCATGAAAGAGAGGGAAGTGAAGAAAGGTCTGATTGAGAGGGTAAGGGAGGTATATGAGGAGACGAAAGATTGGGTGAGAGAAGGGGAGGAAATTTTTTAGGGATTCTGGATGGATAGGGGGCGGAGGCAAGAGTCCCCGCTTAGCCGAACGATTTGGAAATTTTGATCGTGGATATGGAAAGTAAGCTAGCGGCTGGAGTGGTAGGAGAAGTTAGGGTAGGAGAAGTAAGGATATGGTTACTCGCACATGCAGATGACATAGTGCTGCTAGCAAAGAGCGAAGAGGCATTAAAGAAGATGATGAAAAGGTTGAGAAGATACTTGGACAAAATAGGTTATATTTAAATGCGGACAAGTCGAAAGTTATGGTATTCAGATAAAAAGAAGGGAGAGATAAGGGAGGGGAGTGAAAGTGGAAAGGAAAAGCGGTACAGGAGGTGAAAGAGTTTGTGTACCTGGGCACCCGTTTTCGAAGGAATGGGGAAGTGGATGATCATATAAAAGAGAGGGTGAGAAGGGCAAATGTGGTGATGAGGCCGGTGTGGGGGCTGGGGAAGAGGATTTCCGCAGATAACTTTTTAAGTAGAATGAAATTGTTTGATTCGCTAGTGATGAGTGTCTTATTTTACGGAGTGGAGGTGTGGGGTTGGAAGGTAAGTGAGGAGGTAAATAGGGTACATGAGAGGTATGTAAAGTGGACACTGGGGTTGGCAAGGAATACGCCGAAATATATTAAATATTAGGAGAATATTATTATAGAGAATTATTATTATATTATTATTATAATATTATTATTAGAATATTAGAATATTAGTAAATATTAGGAGAAATTTTTGGAAGAGGGGGGAAGCAAGCTAGTTAGGGAGTGTTGATGGGAGAAGGAGAACAGATGTAGTGGTGCAAAGCTGGAAGTGGAAAGGGAAAGGTATTTTAGAACGAATGGATTGCAGATGGATGAAGTGAGAGGGATGCACGAGGAAGGAAGGAAAGTGTATGAGTTGGTTCAAAAGATTGTCATGACGAAAGAGAAGGCTGAAGGAGAGGAGAGAATAAAAGAGTCAAGGTTTAACGGGAACTATATGTGGATTATGCTAAGGGAGAGAGCGCAATATTTGTGTGAGAAAGGAGAGCAAGGAAGCCAGAAACTTATGGCGAGAATAAGATGCAGTTGCATGAAGAATTATAATAGGTTATGGCTTTCTGCAGAGAAGAGAATGTGTGAATTATGTGGGAAGGAGGGTCTAAAGGTTGAGCACTGGTTTGAGGAATGTGAAGAGGTGGAAAGGAGTGGGATAAGCATGGGGGAATTATTGCATGAAAAGGGGGACACAAGGGCAGTAGCATGGATGAAGGGGGTGTTGGGTAAGATGGAGAAGAAGAGAAGGAAGGTGGAAGGTGAATGAAGAAGGAAAGATTGTAAATAGGAGAGGAATAAGATGTAAGAAAACTGTAAATATTGCAAATAGTACTTAAGTATCAGGCGTTAGCCGCGAATACAGAGGCTGACAATGCGAGGCATAGCGAGAAAAGAGCGACATGCGTGCGAGGCGAGGCGCAGCGGGGAAGGTTAGGATATACAAGCGAGGTGATTAGTTACAAGGTTTGGATGGATGCTAATTTGTAAAATATACTTGTAAGAAAATTCTGTAAAAAATGGAAGTGTAAGCAACTCAATTTTTTTAGGCCAGCAGGCTGAAAAATAAACGTTTATCTATCTATAAGTGGTTAAAAACACAAAAGTGTTAGGACTGTCAGTACAGTACAACGTTATGTTGTTTATTAGATTTATAATTATATATTAAAAACTAGCAATGTGTTTAAATTCAGCACTTGGCTCTGAACTTCTGTTAATTTATTTTTTAATTTTTTATTAAGAAACCTTTTCCATTTGAAATTAAAAAGTGGCATCGAAAATAAGAGGTACTTGATTGTTTTTGTTTCAATTCGACATTAATTGCCCTCAACTAAAGATTTTAACTAGACGTACCAATTAAAAATCAATTTTTCTGAAATCACAAATACTTATTGTTATTATTCGAATATCGAGAGATCTCTTTGGGGTCTGTTCTCTTGAACGATGCAAAATATGATGTCTCTTATTTTCAGTTTGGCAATTTCAACAGCTTCGACCAAATAGTAGAATTTTTAAACAACAGAGATGAATGCGGAAATAAAAATATATCAAATTTTGTTTGAAAATTCAATTATTTTATTGAAAATTATACTATTTTTCTAATCATATTTTTTTAGGTAAATTTAATTATTGTCAATGGAAAAGTCAACCATGTATTATATTTTTGGTTCAGTAATAATCTCTTTTGGTTAAAAATTCTACTATTTGGTTATAAATTAAATTATTTTGTTAAACATGTAACTCCTTAGATATAAAGTCAGGTTTTTTTGGACGAAAATTCAACTGCTTTGTTTAAAATACCTCTTTTTGGATAATCTATAATTTTTTAATAATAATTATTTTGTCGTTAGAAGAGTCATCTTTTTATTGAAAATTCATCTTTAATAGGTGAAAGTTAATTCTTTCTAAAGTTTTATTCTAATAATTTTGATTCCGAATGTATCTCTTTTGGTTCAACGTTTAATTATTTCGTTGAAAGTTCAGCTATTTTGTTAAAAAGTAATATTTTTCTGGTTAAAACTTAATTTGTTCAAAATTTCTGTAAATTTAATAAAAAATAATAGAGTTTAGTGCGCAATTCTAAAAAAGTTTAATCTTTGAGGCCTTGAAAACAAAGTTTTTCTTAAATTAATTTTTGGAGGTTTCGAATTTGAAATATCGCTATATTGTAGTTTCAAATTACAATATTCAAAATGTCATGACAATTCCACTATTAAATATTTCAAATTTATATTAAAAGCATAGGTAGACAGTTTTGAATTTAATAATTTCAGTTGCAAATATAAAGGAATTTCGAATTTAAAAGCTTAAAATTATACAGTTTCAATGATTAGAATCATATTATAGCAATCTAGTTTTTACTTTTTAAAAAAAAATTTAATTTTCAATGTAAGGTCTTAAAATTTTTTAATTTTTAGTTCAAGAATTAAACAAATGAATAATTTTAAATTGAAAAATATTTGATTGGAAAAATTCATGAACGTTACATTTTTAATTTTTCTCATTCATAGGTTTAAATTTTGCACTTAAAATTTAATTGTTTGCATTTTGAAAAGTAAAATTAGCAATTTAAAAGTTATCACTTCTTAAACAATTTACATTTACATTGTTTAATATCATAACTTATTTAAAAAGATTTTTAGAATAGTTCAATTCATTGTTTGATTTTTGACAAATTTGTCTAACCATCTCTGATCTCAAATTATAATTTTGTTATGTTATAATAATTTAAAATTCTAGAATTTCAGAAGCTTTGACTTTGAAAGAATCATTTTCATTTTTTATGTGAGATTGTCAAATTTTAATTGCTTTGAATTTTACTTCATTCAAGTTCCAAAGTTTTGAATTTTGAATTATTCAATTTTGAACACTTTTAATTATAAACATTACAATTTACAATTTTAAATGATCTAATTTCCAAAATATGAATCTTAAAGTATTACATTTTTAATGTTGCGACATTGTCCTATTTTCGAAATTTTAACTTCTCTTGGGTGGGGCTACCCTGATAATAATTAAATTTTAAAATAAAAATAATAAACTTTTTCCAAAAAAATATGACTCTTTAACAAAATAGCTGAACTTTCAACAAAATAATTGACTCTTCTAACGACAAATTAATTATTAACCCAAAATGACGGATTTTCCAAAAAGACAAATTTTAAACAAGGAAGTTGAATTTTCGTCAAAAAAGCTGACTTTTTATCAAAGCGGTTACATTTTCAAAAAATAATTAAACTTATAACCAAATGGTACAATTTTTAAGCAAAAGTGATTACTTTTTAACCAAAAATATAATACATAGTTGACTTTTCCTTTGAAAATAATTAAGTTTACCCCAAAAAAATGACTAGAAAAATAATATAATTTTCAATAAAATAATTAAATTTTAAAACAAAAGTTAGTATGTTTTTGTTTTCGAATTCATCTCTGTTGGTTAAAAATTCTACTGTTTGGTCGAAGCTGTTAGAGTTGCCGAACTGAAAATAAGATACATCATATTTTGCATCGTTAAACACAGCAGGCCCCGAAGAGATCTCTCGGTCTGGTTCAAATCTTTAGTTGAGGGCAATTAATGTCGAATTTAAACAAAAATATTCGAGTACCTCTTATTTTCAAGGTGACTTTTTAATTTAAAATCTAAATCTAATTTAGTATAGAGTGTACAAATAGAATTTGGCTGCAACTACCCAGTTTCGTTTTTTATTATGG
This sequence comes from Belonocnema kinseyi, assembly GCF_010883055.1. Taxonomy (NCBI): domain Eukaryota; kingdom Metazoa; phylum Arthropoda; class Insecta; order Hymenoptera; family Cynipidae; genus Belonocnema; species Belonocnema kinseyi. The sequence continues at coordinate 92,668,115 of NC_046660.1, read as the reverse complement.
ATAGATTTTTCTTTTGTCAAAGTTTTCCTAATGAAAATTTAAAAAAATAAATTAACAGAAAAATGTTGTAATAATGGGGCTGTGAAATACGAATAGCTGTAAAACATTAAATTAATTTCCTTTTTTGCAATATCAAGTCGAGTATATCCTAAAACATTTTGCTATAAACTACTTATAAAAAATAATACCAAATTTTACCTTATTAAACATTCTTATGATTTGTCTATAAAAAAAAAATTCACGAAATGTTTCAACACTTGACTCTTCTCCTAACCCAACTTATGTGTTCACAAATGTTACGAATCTTAAGAATTAGTGTTTCCATTCGGCTGTCATTGCGTAAATGCAGATCCCGTATTGCACTGTTTTATCTGTCGAGCAGCTAACTCACGTGACTAGACTGGACTCGACTTTCTACCTTACGAAAAGTGCAAGTAGGCCGTTCTTGCACCCAACCGCTCTTTTATTTCAATACCAATGCATATTAGGAATTTTAATAATATAAACTTATTAAAATTATGTACATTTTTCAGAGTAGCTAAGAATAAAATATAATGCACTAAAAGAAATAATTAAAAATACAATTTTTACTTTTTTTCAGTACCTGAATAAGGAGCCCCAGATAGAGGTAGACAAATAAGTATAATATACATTTGATATAAAAGATTTGAACATAATGTAGAAAAGTTATTATTTTCGAAAAAATCGAATGCAAAGCACGAGAAACGTGATGAGATGTGTTTGTTAAAACCGAAGGAGTTTTGACAAAAGAGAATTCACCATCACTAAATTACAGGCGTCGATGCTTTGACCTTTAATTCTAAAAGGTCTGCACACATCTGTGGGGTAGGCACAACTTACGAGCGAAGCGAGCCGCGCGCTTAGCGCGCGATGAGAGTGTGCCTGCACGTCGGGCCCATTTTTTGTTCTTGTTTCAAATATTTGCGTTCTTTTATTTTTTGTTTCCTTCTTTTGAAGCTTATGAGTTTAATCCTTTGTACTATCAATTAAAAAATATTATACTACAAAGAGTAGCTTATTATAGATAAAAATGTAAAAAAATTGGTTTAGCTTTGCGAAAATACTGATTCGCGTGTATTCAATGCATGGTTTTATAGGGTCGCTCGAGGAACGCTGTTGCTTTGTACCTAGGATTTATCCTCTTGTTTCAAGAGCTTTCCCTTTTTTCAGGAGATCTCCATTTACTCTCTCGTAACTTTTTAATAGCCAATGGCGCCGGACGCAGGGTTGTACCTGCCGCATTTCCAATTCTGTGACTCTTTGTTATGCGTACGCTTTGTATAAGCATAAATTTTTCAATATTTTATCGGAAAGTAGTTTTTGCAAAAAAAATTTAATTACTACGAAAAGCTGCTGATGAACTAAGGTACTCTTTGCAAGCTTAATTCTGAATATTAGATTTTAATACTTATTAACTTACCATCAAACATTTTATTTTATTAAAATGTTTTCAGAGAACGTTGGTTTATATTTCAACCTTACTTAAATTTCTGTACATGTTGCATATTGCTGTTATCTAATTTTTGGAAAATAATGATTTTACTTCAAAACATTTTTATTTGCGAGCGAAAGTAACAAAATACTTGAACAAGTGCCTTTGATGGCCCGTAGAATTTTATTCGCTTCACGACTTGGCTATTGTTGGAATTACGTATAAGAAGCCCCTATACAGACAAATGGTGGTCGTAAAGGATTTAACGAGTGAACTGTGCGTATTTTAGAGTAGTTGTGAAGACACGCGAAAGACGTTCAGAATTGGAACTAATCCTGTTGAGTCTTGAAATAGTAGTCGAAAAATTATTCCCTACTTCGTCTCGAAAACATTTTCAAGAACTCATTAAAATATTTCGAAATTATACAAAATTTATCAGTTTTAATACTTTTGAGAAGTGGCTAATTTTGTTATTATAACAGATTTCACATACCAAAATACTCCTCAAACAGTGGAAATAGGATGATTCATCTTTCAAATAATGAAATTCAATTTTTAACGAAATGATTGAATTTACAAGAAAATGAACTACAACCAAATTATTGCATTTAAAACTAAATAACTAAACCAAAACAGTTACATTTTTACCCAAATATTCGAATTTTCAACCTACGAAGATGTATTCTCAACCAAAAAGTTCAATTTTCAACTAAATAAGATAAATTTCCCATTAATCAGTTGAATTTTCAAACTAAAAAGATAAATTTTGAACCGAAAATGGAAAGCTAAATTGTTAGTTGAAAAAATATAATTTGAACCAATAAAAAACAAATTTTCAAAAAAATGGTTCCATTTCTAATCGAAAAGATAAATTTTCAGTTCAAAAATATGAATTTTTAACCTCAATAGTTGAATTTTCTACAAAACGGTTAAATTTCTTACCATAAAGTTTTTTTCCATGCAAAAAATAAAATTTTTTAATAAAAAATATACATTTTAAACAAAAAATGGAAAATCTACATTTTTTTGTTACAAAAATTAGTTTAAAATACAAAATAAAATGAATTTTCAACAAAATAATTATTGTTTTAACCAAAGAGATGAATCTTTAAATGATTAAATAGACTTTAAGCAAAGACTTCAACTTTTAATTACATAGTTGTATTATTAACAACAACAAATTCTCGGTAAAAAATTTAATATTTGATTTCTTAAATAAAAGCGATCAATTTTTAAAAATGAAATAGTTAAATTTTTATTAGAAAAATAAAATTTTAAAACAAGAAAAAAAAATGAATAAGAAAAGTTCATCTTTCAACCAATAAAATGAATGTTGAAACTAGTTGTTTAAATTGTAACCAAGTAGTTGAATTCAGGACAAAAAATATGACTTTTCAACAAAATAGTGGATTTTTCAACAACATAATTAAATTTTTATGAATTTATTAGAATTTCTATTTAAAAGAGACGAATTCTGAACTGCAAATATGATAGCAAAATCTGCAACTGATAGAATTAACTGTCAACCAAAAATAGTTTGATTTTCTTTTTGGGTTCTATTTATTCAGTTCGCATTGAAGCGAAAGACAAGAAAAATGGGAAGTTTCTTTAAAAAAACTGGAGAAAAAGAGGGGAATAAGAGAAATAGTGTGAAGTCAGTTATTAATCAATTATCTATAATAGTTTCATGAAATATACATTTTTATTGCATTATTTTGACACTGTTTTGCTATACTTTGCAGTACTGCCGTTTTACGGAAAAAGATAATAACAGCCAAAAATCGAGAAATTAGTTTTTTATGTCCCTAAAATCGCTGAAAAGAGATATATCGATCTATCTAAATCATTTGTGCAAATTTATAATATTTTTAAAATTAATTATTGCATCATCAGCTTGAAAGGCGGCAACTGCAACCCTCGAAAATTATTTCTGTGGAAAAAGGCATTGTAATTTCACTTACTTTGCATCTGCATATATACATATCAATTAAGAATTTTCGTTAATTATTTTTTCATAAAGGATAGATAAAAACAAAATTACGCAGCAATAGTCGAAAAACTAATCAACTATCTATTAAATTAAGCGGAATAAGGAAAACCAGATTCAAACGTTTTCTGCGATTTTCTCGTTCCGACAATTTTTTAGTTATTGCCATGGAAATGAATGAATGGCATAGAATTCTACAGAACGGCAGAGTAGTTTGTTATTTTAAGAATCGAGAAGAGAATTATTAGAAAAAAGACTTAATCTTGTGTAGACAAAGAAAACAAACAAATATTCATTCGAGCAGATGAGCTCAAAAATATGTACGCAATACCACGTATGGTAAAACTGTCTTTTGTAGATAACTCGAGTGAGGCACCCAGCAGCACCTTGTGTTGGTTCAACGTGCATTTTCACCAGCATTAAACCTGATTTGTCGCGCCATACTGCAACTAGAATTTCGCGAAGTCGAAATGATTCGTATATATTTTTACATTTCTCATCATTTATGATAGAAGGTATTAGAATCTTGTAACTTTAAGCCTATCCACGTTTAGTCAATTCTCCTCGAGGTTTTGAGACCCCTGACCCAGATAAAAGGAATTTACAACATGTCTGTCGGTCTGTCGGTCTGTTGGTCTGTCGGTCTGTCTGTCGGTATATCTTAGTCTGACGTCATAATAACTTTTGGTATACTCTTTTGTGGTTCCAAAGGACAGATTAAGTTTGCTAACCAGCCGGCTAACACTGATATTTATGGTTTGAGCACGCCCAAGACGCGTGACTATTGTTTCTCGCGCTTCGCGCTCGGTTTTTGTATTTCTCCCTTAATTGTGCAAAGACCTTTTAAAATTAAAGGTCAAGGCATCGACAACTCTAATTTGGTGATAGTAAATATTTAATTCGAAATGTTGTCTTTTCTTATAAAATTAGTTTGTTTACTTTCAATGTTGTTTTTTGCGACTTAAACCAAAAATACGTATCCTAGAGTAAAGTAGTTGTAAGAAAATTTGTAGATATAATTTAGGCGACACATATTGTTAAATAAAATATTATTTTAGCTTGTGCTCTTTTTTCAAATTTTTAAAATATTTTGTTATAATAATAGTACATAACAAAACTTGTGGATCTTTTTTGGTTGAACAAATTTGGTCTCATGCTTTTTTTCATCTCTTGTATCGTTTTTCCAAAAAAGAATTTTGTTTTGCACCTTGTGTTGTTTTTAAAAAAATTTAATTTTTTATTCTTAATGTTATTTTTTTGTTTTATTTTATTAAAAACGCCAAATTGGCAGCTCTTTTTGGAAGAAAAACTTTTGTTGATTCATTTTTTAATAGCTTGTGTCGTTAGTTTGAAAATCGATTTTTTTCAATTTTGTTTTTACAATTAAAGAAAAAACTACGTATTTTGTAAAAAAGTAGTTTATTACAAATTTGTAGAATTTTGGTGTTGTAAAACTGTTGCCTGTTTATCTTTTTTCGTAACTCGCATAGTTTGACCGCAAAGTGGTATTTTTCATGATATTCTTGTAGAGCTTCCAAAAAACAACGTTTTTCTTTTCTTGCCTTTTTTCCTAACGTGAGTTGTTTGGCTACCACAAATAACAGTGCATAATATTTTTAAATGAAAAAAAAATAATCTCACAAAATTTTTAAATGCTCAAAATCGTTGAATTTTTATCCAAAATAGCTGGGTGACGAAATCGTCCTTTCTTTTTGCAAAGAAGCACTCCCCTCCCAATAATTGCTTCTGGTTTCGCCCCTGCTATACGGGCATGGGCGACAGACATACACCGATGTAAAAAACTATTTTTTCTAACGCAAGAGGCCTCAAAACGTCGCCATTTGATGGAATCCGTGAAAGTCACTTTTCACATAAAACCAATGCCTACTCAAAAGGATGAGAATGTAAAAAAGAAGGATACTTTTGTTGCAGAACATTGTGCTCCAGCGATTATTTGACTCTTGAGATCATAATGGTCTGTCAGTTCGGAACACTTTGAGCTGTATTCGTTGTCATAGTAGTAAATATTATGCCAGGGTGGGTCGCCAACCGTCGCCAACCGTGTAAAAACTATAAGATTTTCTCTGGAAGACATCCCGCCTCCCACCCCCCGCCCATACATATACAATTTTATTGAGATCTTATAAAGTTAAACATTTCTATAATTTTATTGAAAATTCAGCAAATTTGTCACGTAGAAAAAGATATCGCACAATGATATCGCAAAACCTCTATATTGCAAGAAAGCGCAATATGATAACGTACAATCAGGTCCCAGAGCTTTGTACGATATTATAATCCACTAATATCACAGACAAAAATGAAGTTAAATTTGGTTGATGTCGTCTGCTACGGCGTCCTTAGCAGCAATGGGAAAAAGGCAGAGTATGAGTCAGTTCGACTTATAAATCGGGACTCTAGATTTAAAAGAATCACAGAGAAAATTGAAAATTTGCTGCAGGTAAGACCTGTAACTGTTAATGATTAAACATATTTCGGCGAAAGTTTCATTGAGGTGAGGAAAATAATTCTGAACTCGTCGACTGCGTCGCGCTGAACTGAGCGTATTCCAATAAAACATGTAGAATCTACGACAGAAAACACAAAAAAATATGTACTTACTGATATATTTCCTCCGAAATAAATCAAATTATAGTAGACGAATTAGAACTTTCTTAACTTGCAATGTACTTTGTACTTTGTACTTTGCAATGTACGATATCACGATTTTGCGCTATTATAATGCGATAATTACGATATATAGCGCAGGAATTACGATATATATATTGTAATTTGTGCGATATAGTTTTCTCAGTGGTTGAAATATAAAATTTCACGCTTAAAAATTCGATTTTTTGGAATTAAAATTTAACGTTTCAGATTAAACTTTTTTACTGCACTAAATGAAAACCTTTCTTGGTTGAAACTTAACCTCTTTGACTAAAAATTCATCTTTTTGCTTGAAAGTTTAAGTATTTTGCAGCAAATTTGTTTTTTCTTTGTTAAAAATAATCTTTTATTTAAAATTGATCCTTTCAAGATGAAACTTCATGTATTTTGCTAAAAATAGGTATTTTTAGTTTAAAAATCAACTATTTTATTGAAAAATTATATAATTTTGTTGAAGATTCAATATCTCTAGGTTGTAAAATACAAGAATTTACTGTTTTTTTCAGCAAACATTTTTCTTATGTAAAATCTTCTAATACCCCACCCTCCTTCAACCAAATAACGTTTGTAAATTTCTGTATGACTGTTGTCATTAATTTTTTTTTATAAATTAAGAAAGAACCATCATTTTGTATACAAATTATTGATCTCATGTACAGTGGCGTGCAAAAGTTTTGGGCCACTTCTTTTTTTATGACTGAATAAATTTTCCTAATTTTAAATATATCGGAGCTAAAAAAATGTCTCTTTAAAAGGTTGATTGCTTTCGAAATTCTGTTTAAAAGGAGCCCAGGGTGAAGCCAAATTGTCTAGTTTTTAAGTAGATATTGTAAAAATAGCGCAAAGGACCCCGCACTAAATGTATGGGAAAATGGCTTTCGGGGATTTAGCTGAAACTTTGTAATTTTTAAGGTTATAAGTGCCGGATTAAATATCCGTAAAAAAAATGGACAGCTTTAGCGCTATGCGGCGCTAAGCGCTCAAGATCAGTGAATAAAACGAATTGCAACAGATTTTGTTAAAAAATCGATGTCAACATAGAAATCACGGTTCAGATCGTGGTCTGTCATATTTTCGCCTACACCGTTGACTCATATAGCGCGCTTCTCAAAACGATCAAACGCTAAGGGTCCAAGATTTTAACTTGACTAATTAATCACTTCCACCAGCATTTTTGATAAAAATTCAAAAAGTGAGCGCATTTTGAAAAATTTTGAAACCACTTTTTTCTGAATTTGAAAATTCTATGTACGGATATTTATAGTATTAAAAAGAACAAACAATTTATCCTAATGACTTTTTTCGATAAAAAAAAGATTCTCAGAGTTATAGCGCTTTCAAAATTTTTTTTAATCAACCGAAAATAAAAATTTGAAGCCGAAAAACGCACGATATGAAAAAAAGTCAAAAAAAGAAAAACATTTCTTTTTAAAAGCCCTACAAGATTATCATAACCAATTTTTGGATTTTTTTTTAAAAATCGAAAATTCAAATTTTGATTGCGCAAAAAATAATGGAAACTAAAAAAATCCATTTTGTGGGCAAACGATGTAGGATACGAAAAAAGACGAATTAACAAAAATGGTTATCCCAAAAAAGATTTACAATTTCGTTACGAATCACTTCTTGATAGGACGCGTACTTTTTGTTTTATTCGTGAAAAATAACGTTAAAATAAAAAATTTTTTTTAAATGTGTGGATAAACGACGAAAGTTCCGAGAAAAAATTCAACAAAACCTGTTTACAAATGTCTGTCGGAAATCGAGCCTTCAGCGCGAGTGTCCAGATGACAATGTGTACCTCAAAGCCTACAGAGCTTTAAAAAACTTAATCTTCGACTATACTTAATTAAGTAGACAATTCAGAATATGAAGACGCATAAAATACTGCCATCTAAAAGAGATCTTTTTGATAAAGTTTTTTCAAGCATTCCAAATGCAAAGAATAAATATCCGAGCGCGAAGCGCGAGGTTTAATTATGTTCGAGAGCGAAGACCGAGGTAACCTATTATCGAGCGCGAAGCGCGAGATCAAACCGTAGCGCGCCCTAGGCGCGCTCAAACTTGATAGCGAAGCGAGCCGCGCGCGCAGCGTGCGAGCAGACAGTGCCCGCCAAGCGGGCAGATTTTTAAATTTATTTTTATTTTAACAGGTGCCGGTTTTGACTTGAAGTATCCCATGTCTAATGCATGGGGAAAAATCACTTTTTTGAGTTTTTAATATAATTTTTTAGGGTTTGAAAAAATGTGACGGGAAAGTATGGGGGCCTTTAGGGAATTATCTAACGAAGAATTTCATGTATCAGACATATAAGTTTGGCGCCTCTAATACACCCCCACGAGTACCTGAAAACAGCCCTTAAAACAAAAAATGTCAATTCTTCATGAAATCGACCTTTTGAACACTGTATTCTCGTCTTTTTTCAAATAAAATTAATAATATTGGTCTAGTGGAATATTTATTATAATTGGTTAATTAATTTTCAATTATTCAAACAAATGGAATTTTTTGAACTAATTTTGTCTTCGAAAATTAATTTTTTCCCCTAAAATTTATTACTATTAGTCTATTGGAATATTTATTAACATAAGTTAATTAATTTTTCATTGCTTGAAAAAATGTAATTTGTTTAAACAATTTTTTTTTAAATTCGTTTTTTATCTTAAAAACTATAACTATTGGTCTAGTAGAATATTTATCAACATTAATTCAATAATTTTTTATTGTTTAAACAAATGGAATTTGTTTGAATAATTTTTGTGCTTAAAATTATTATTGTTTCTTCCGTGCAATATTTATCAAAATTGTTTGATTAATTTATTTGTTTTGAGTTTTTTTTCATACAAATTATTACTTAAATATTACTGATAAATTAATTATTATTAAATTAATTATTATTCAGTACTTGATGATTACTGATCAATATTCCACTAGACCTACTGTAATAATTTTTATTTTAAAAAAATTTTGAAAGGAAATTATTTACACAAATTCCATTTGTTTCAATAATTGAAAATTAATGAACTAATGTTAATAACTATTCCACAAGACCAATAGTAATAATTTTTAGAGAGAAAGCGAAATAAAAAAAAATTTAAACATATTCCTTTAGTTTAAACAATTTAAAATGAATGAACTAATGTTATTAAATATTCCAGTAGACTAACAGTAATAATTTTAAGCCCCTACACTTTCCCGTCACATTTTTTCAAACCCTAAAAAATTATTCCAAAAACTCAAAAAAGTTATTTTTCCCCATGCATTTTACATGGGAAATTTCAAGTCAAAACCGGCACCTCTTAAAATAAAAAATAAGGGAATTTCTTTTGTCGGATTTGGAAAAAATGGGGGAATCGTTGTCCTATGAAAAAAAGCGTTTTTGAGCCACCCTAATGATCAGTGATCACGAATCAGATAATTATCATTGCAAAAATCGATCATTCATTCCGGCCAATAATTTTAGTTATCTTTCTAACCACCTTAATAATATCGAAAACCGATGTCCATTCTTTTTTTTTATAGATCTATATCTATTCTTCCGTCCTGATGAGGAAATGTAACAAGTGAATTTTGATGTAGGGTTCATCTTCGCGTTGCGTTGTAGAGGTAAACAGGCCTTTAGTTAAACTGTAGATGTTTTGTTTCTTCATCAGGACGACATAATTCTTGTATATTATTTTTATCTGAAATTTACACTAATTGTGATAAAATTCAAGCTGCTTGAGCTCTTTGCCTCTATGTGATTTTTTCACAAAAAAATGTCAAAAAATTACAACCATCCTAAAAAGGAAACTGATAACTATAAAATCCATCGTAATAAGAAATAGGTTCGGGAAAGGTTACCGTACTCCTACTTCGCATTAAACCAATCTCATGTAGAAGGATTACCATAGCCATCATGCATATTTTAAAGGCTTTAGACCACGGGGCTATTAAATGGTGTCATTAATATGTGTGTTCAGAAGAAAAATTGGTAAAAACGTGCTTGATTATATTATTTTGATCATAGGAATACATAGGTGCATTAACATTGCAAACATTCGAAAATTGATATTTTTTGGGCACGGGCAGAATGGGCAGATTTGTTGTATCTCGTGTAGTCGGACAGATGAATTTGCATTCTAACCGAGTTTTCGACCCTGGTTTGTAACGAGTTTCGCTGATTCTCGTTATCTTTTCGACATTACTGACTTGTTTCTCCAAGCAAACGTAAACGATATCCTATGCTTCAATTTCAATCTCACCCTGGTACGTTTGTCTTATTCGTACTTGCAAAGGATTATTCAATTCACGTTTCTCTTTCTTTTTTCAAAGTTTTCTATGTTGTTGGTTGATGCTAAACTCGGGGTGAAAATCTTTCTCCTATTTTCCTACGTTTTCTTCTGTCTAAAGAATTAAAACATTTACAACTGATCTTCATGACATTTTTTGATTAAAGACAACTTTAATAAGTTCCCGAATTCAAACTTTTTTCAAAAACTGCCATAAATCAGCTTTTAACAACCTGGAAAATTTTTGCACAATGTTTAGTAGATGATAAATATTTTTTCTCTAAATATACATTTCATATAATACTTAAGTAATGCGAATATTTCTTAAAATTTAAACAAATCTCTTTTTTAATTTTTTATTAAATGATGAATCATAAGATTTTTTACTTAAAAATCAAAATCACTCATTTATTTTAAATTGTTTTATTCTCCAGGGGTTAACTTGAAAATCTGAATAGTTGATTTTTTTAGTTTGACTTGGTTAATTTAATAAATTTTAAATAGTTACTGTTTTTAGTACTTGGAGCCTAGGCAATTATAAAATTACAGGCATTTAAAATTGAAAAATTTGGATTTTTTAATATCAGGCAATTTGCAGACGTTTTAAATGTATCATTTTTTGGAAATGACAATATTAAAAATGTTTATATAATGGATTTTTAAATAGATTATGTAGATAACGTTGGCACCCTGTGCTACTGCACTTGTGTTAGGGCTGAGCGCTGATTGGCCATACTTGGTGCGCGATTCGAAATTACATTAAAAAACCATTATTGTAATTTAAATAAATAATTGTTAAAATATGCACAAGAATGTATAAAAATTTTGTGTAACTTTTGATAATATTAATATTAAATATTTAATATATAATAATATTTAATAAAATAATATTTGAATTATTCTAAAAACAAATTCCAGCTCAGAATATTGTTCTTTTCGAGTTTGATGTGGTAAGACGACGCTTTAAGTAAAAAAAAAAGAAAAAGCATAACGACAATGCAGTAGAGTTGGGTCGCGGTAATATTCTCCGTAATTTCAGCAGGAAAATCACCGTCATTACCGGTAACGTTTCTTTCGCTTCTTTCGTTATCGCTCACATTGCGACGCCATCTGTATGTTACGAGGGTAGTTCAATAAGTCCTTAGAATGAAATATAAAAACAATTTTTTTCGGGTAATTTTTTTTTTATTTTTCAACATAATCTCCTTGGAGCTCTATACACTTGGTCAATCGCTTTTTAAGTTTTTTTAATCCTTCAGAAAAGTGCGTTTTCGGAAGTTCCTCAAAATAAGCACTTACAGAGGTAATGACGTCTTCGTTGTCTGGAAATCTCTGTCCTCCCAGCCATTTTTTCAAGTTTGGAAATAAGAAAAAGTCACTGGGGGCTAAATCTGGTGAATACGGTGGGTGTTCGACCAATTCGAATTTTAGTTCTTCAATT
>NC_046660.1:92653792-92656192 GCF_010883055.1 Belonocnema kinseyi | reverse complement strand
ATATATCTAGTCGGGAGTGGTGCTGACTGAAAACAGATGATTTGGGGCGATTCGCGCGCCATATGTTGGTCATTCTAAGGACTTATTGAACTACCCTCGTAAAATGCGAATGAATGTGAATTTCAAAATACGTCGTAGTTGTTAATCAGTTTCATGGAGAATAAACGTATTAATGCAAATGGTTGATTTCTAAATAAGTAACATGTGCTTTCAAAGACAAAGGAAATGTTCCTATAAAAATAATATAGGATTAAAATAGACTAAATTTGAACGGAATTTTAATAGACTGAATTCGGAAATTACTCTTTTATTTTTGAGAAAATTGGTACATTCGTTTATTGTCTTTCATATCCTTGCGCTTCTTTTATTGTTAGTACTTTAATAAAAAAATTAAATAAAACGGTATTTTTTGCAAACAATAGTATTGAATTTGTATTTATATTATATACCTACTTGGAATGTTTTCCTGAAACGACCCTCTTAGCTCACCCTTATATATTATTACAGAAAATTACGTGTTTGCCAATATCTTTCCAAAATTTGTGAAAACATATAATATGTCACTTCTTATTAATAATAAGCATAGTAATAATACTTGTATTTTTCATGGTGGTGTGAAACTGCAAAATGTCTACAACGTTTCAGCAGATTAGGTTAGATACCCATCGAAACATTATGTTCAAGAAATGTTTTTCATAGACTTTTTATGTAACAAATACATACGTAATTGCTGTCTACTCAATATGCAAAGTGTGAACAATTAAAGGGAACAATATTTTTGCAAAAAATAATGTGCGCATACATTTTTAATAAAAACCAAATCCCACCGTAGAGGTTAAGGAACACTTTTAAACGTGAAAGTTTTCCCACAAGTTATTTAATGTGATGAATATTGAAGAATATTATATTAAATAAACGCAAAAACAATAAGCAATTCAAATTTAGTCTTGATATTCAAAAAAATATTGTTACCTTTCGTTACCGGAGAATTTCCTCTACTTTACCGGAAATTTCGACCGTTACCGATAATTTTAGGTAACGACCCAACACTACAATGCAGTCGTGGCGTACGGTGAATCAGCGCGCAGCCATAACGCAAGCGCAGTAGCACAGGGTGCCAATATTGGCATCATTGTGTGGACTTCCATTTCCGGCTTGAAAGTGTAAGGTAGTGGGAATTGTTGATGCTGAGTTTTTCTGATATTTATGGTGAAATTTTAGGTGAGTGGACTGTGAAAGTGTGTAGAAGGATGTGAATGTGACAGATTAATTGAGGGATTGTGAGATTGAAAAGGGGAGGTAGATATTTTTGAGGATTGAGACAGATTTATGTGAAAGGTTGAGGTTAGGTTGAATGGAAATTTTTAACAGGGTGAGAGGACTGGGTTGATCGTAGCAGGTTGGCAGTAGCAGGGTTGGGTAGCGATGGAGAAAGACGAGACAGGTACCAGAACCCGACGATAGATAGAGGCAGCGAAGATATCGGTTGAAATATCAAAAAATGTTGACATCGCCGCCGGAAAAGCAGAATTTAGTAGAGAAGGATGATGTAAGGGGACTGAAGGAAGCGGAGATGAAATTGAAGTTCCGATGAAAGAGGAAAATGAAAGAAATTCGCGAAGTGATGATAGAATTAATGGGGATTTATGAAGAAAAGCAGGAGAAAAGAGGAGAGGAATTAAAGAAGGAAATGGCTTAACTAAGGAAAGAAATAAAGAAATGGGAAGAAGTCAGGGAACAGTTAGAAAAGATGATGCAGTCATTGGTAAAAACACTAGAGAAGCAGGAAGATAATAAAAATGTAGAGAATATGCAGGTTACGATAAGGTAACTAGAAAACTCGAGTCGGGATTTTTGTGGGGATGAGGGTGGGAATATGGAGAAGGAAATACTGAGAAAAATAGAGCAAAGAATAGAAAGGAAAGAGAGGGAAGAAAGGAAAAGAAACATAGTGATAAAGGGTGTGAAATTAAAGGGGAAGGAGCTGAATAAAGAAGTGGAAGAAGTACTACAAATAATTGATGCGACGGTAGAGATAGAGGAAGTGAGGAGTGTAGGAATGGAAGAGCGAATAGGGGAGAGAATGGTACTGGTGAGACTAAATAAATGGGAATATAAGAGGGAAGTCATGACAAAGAAGCAAGGCCGTAGCCAGCCGTAGGGCCCGGCGGGCCCGGCCCCCCCCCCCCCCGAAATTCCGCGAATCCTAAAATTTTTCTATAGATGTAAATCATGTTTTAAAAATATGTCTATCGATTAGCCATATTTTTTAAGACAACGCTACGCCTGTGAGACGAAGACGAAGACTTGCGAAAACTGATTATTCGTGAAGATTTTGTAGGATTTGTACCGATTTACAACCAGACTTCTGAAAAAATTACTGAAGCTCTCCAGAAACGT